>NC_037675.1:25198179-25214527 GCF_003255815.1 Theropithecus gelada | reverse complement strand
TCCGGCACTCCCCAGTGAGATGAACCCAGTACCTCAGTTGAAAATGCCGAAATCACCGGTCTTCTGTGTCGCTGGCGCTGGGAGTTGAAGACTGGAGCTGCTCCTATTCGGCCATCTTGCTCCGCCCCTGATACTGACTTTCAAGTAGTCATGCTTCACTTTATTGTGTTTCACAGATATTGTATTTTTTACAAATGGAAGATTTGTGGCAACCCTGCATCTAGCAAGTCTGTCAGAGCCATTTTCCCAACAGTGTGTGCTCACTTCATGTCTCTGTGTCATATTTTGATAATTGTCACGACACTTCAAACTTTTTCATTATTTATTGTGTCTATAATGGTGATCTCTGATCAGTGATCTTTGGTGTTCCTATTGAAATTGTCCTGGGGAGCCACAAACTGCACTCATGTAATACAACAAACTTAAAAAAGTTTTTTTTAAATGGTAAGTTCAGGGGTACAAGTGCAGGTTTGTTACAGAGGTAAACTTGTGTCACAGTGGTTTGTTGTACAGATTATTTCATCACCCAGGTATTAAGCCTAGTATCCATTAGTTATTTTTCATGATTCTCTCCCTCCTCCCACCCTCCACTCTCGGAAAGGCCCCAGCATGTCTTGTTTCCCTCTATGTGTCCATGTGTCCTCATCATTTAGCTCCCACTTATAAGTGAGAACATGCAGTAACACAGCAAACTTAATTGATAAATGCATGCATTCTGACCGCTCCACTCACTGGCTGTTCTCTTGTCTCTCTCCCTTTTCTCAGGCCACCCAGATCTCTGAGACAAAACAATATTGAAATTAAGCCAATTACTAACCTTACGGTGACCTCTGAGTGTTCAAGTGAAAGCAAGAATTGCATGTCCTTACTTTAAATCAAAAGCTAGAAATAATTAAGCTTAGTAAGGAAGGCATGTCGAAAGCCAAGACAGACTGAAAGCTAGACCTCTTGCACCAAACAGCCAAGTTGTGAATGCAAAGGAAAAATTCTTGAAGGAAATTAAAAGTGCTACTTCAGTGAACACACGAGTGGTAAGAAAGCAAAACAACCTTATTGCTGATATACAAAAAGTTCTAGTGGTCTGAATAGAAGATCAAACCAGCCACAACATTCCCTTAAGCCAAAGACTAATCCAGAGAAAGGTCCTCTCTTCAATTCTGTGAAGGCTAATAGTGGTGAGGAAGCTCCAGAAGAAAAGTTTGAAGCTAGCAGAGGTTGGTTCGTGAGGTTCAAGGAAAGAAGCCATCTCTATAACAAAAGTGCGAGGTGAGGGCGCAGTGGCTCATGCCTGTAATCCCAGCACTTTGGGAGGCTGAGGCGAGTGGATCACCTGATGTTAGAAGTTTGAGACCAGCCTGACCAACATGGAGAAACCGTGCCTCTACTGAAAATACAAAATTAGCCAGGCGTGGTGGCACATTCCTGTAATCCCAGCTACTCGGGAGATTGAGGCAGGAGAATTGCTTGAACCTGGGAGGTGGAGGTTGTGGTGAGCTAAGATTGTGCTATTGCACTCCAGCCTGGGCAATGAGAGTGAAGCTCTCTCTCTAAAAAAAAAAAAAAAAAAGTGCGAGGTGAAGAAGAAAGTGTTGATGTAGAAGCAGCAGCAAGTTATGCAGATCTAGCTAAGAGAATTGGTGACGGTGACTACACTAAACAACAGATTTTCAAGATAGACAAGACAGTCTTCTATTGGGAGAAGATGCCATCTAGGATTTTCATAGCTAGAGAGAAGTCAAAGCCTATCTACAAAGCTTGAAAAGACAGGCTGACTTTCTCGTTAGGGGCTAATGCAGCTGGTGACTTTAAGTTGAAGCCAATGCTCACTGACCATTCCCAAAATCCTAGGACCCTTAAGAACTACCCTAAATCTACTCTGCCTATGCTCTATAAATGGAATAACAAAGCCTGGTTCACAGCACATCTGTTTACAGCATGGCCTACTGAATATTTTAAGCCCACTGTTGAGATCTACTGCTTAGTAAAAAAGACTCTTTTCAAAATATTACTGCTTATTGACAATGCACCTGGTCACCCAAGAGCTCTGATGGAGATGTGCAAGGAGGTTAATGTTGTTTTCATGCTTGCTAAGACAATATCCATACTGCAGCCCATGGATCAACAAGTAATTTCAATTTTCAAGTCTCATTATTTCAGAAATTACATTTCATAAGGCTGCAGCTGCTAAGATAGTGATTTCTCTGGTGGATCTGGGCAAAATAAATGGAAAACCCGGAAAGGACTTACTATTCTAGATGCCATTAAGAACATTTGTGATTCACAGGAGGAGGTCAAAATATCAACATTAACAGAAGTTTGGAAGAAGTTCATTTGAACCCTCATGGATGACTTGGAGGGGTTCAAGAGTTCAGTGGAAGAAGGAACTGCAGATGTGCCAGAAATTGCAAGAGAACTAGAATTATATGTGGAGCCCAAAGATATGATTAAATTGCCACAATCTCATGATCAGACTTGAATGCATGAGAAGTTGGTTCTTATAGATGAGCCAAGAAAACGGTTTCTGGAGATGAAACATATTCCTTGGGTGAATATGCTTTGAAATGTCAAGAAAGATTTTTTTTCTTTAGTCTTGCTCTGTTGCCCAGGCTGGAGTGTAGTGGCATGATCCTGGCTCACTGCAACCTCTGCCTCCTGGGTTCAAGCAATTCTCCTGCCTTAGCCTCCCATGTAGCTGGAATTACAGGTGTACACCACCACTCTCTGCTAATTTTTGTATTTTTGGTAGAGATGGGTTTCACCATGTTGGCCAGGCTGGCCTCGAACCCCTGACATCAGGTGACCCACCCACATTGGCTCCCAAAGTGCTGGGATTACAGGTGTGAGCTACCACTCCCAGTTGACAAGAAAGAATTTTGAATATTATGTAAACTTAGTTGATAAAGCAGCAGCAAGATTTGAGAGCATTGACTCCAACTTTGAAAGAAGTTCCTGTAGGTAAAATGCTATCAAACAGCATTGCATGCTACAGAGAAATACTTAGTTAAAGGAAGAGTCAACTGATGTGGCAAACTTCACTGTTATCTTATTTGAAGAAATTGCCACAGACACTCCAACGTTCAGCAACCACCACCCTGATCAGTTAGCAGCCATCAACGTCAAGGCAAGACCCTCCCTTCATCAGCAAAAAGAGTATGCCTTATGGAAGGCTCAGATGTTTGTTAACATTTTTTAGAACTAAAGTATTTTTACATTCAGGTATGTACTTTTTAAAAGACGTAATACTGTTGCACACTTAATAGACTACAGTATACCGTAAACATAACTTTTATATGCACTAGGAAACTAATAGATTTGTGTTACTTCCTTGACTGAGATATTAGTTTTATTATGGTGTCCTGGAATCAAATCTGCATATCTTTGAGGTATGCCTATATCACACAGAATATTTCTTCCTGTCCTAAAAATCCTCTGCTCTCTGCCTATTTGCTCCTCTGTCCCCCATAACCTCTGGCAACCACTGACCTTTTTACTGTCTATGTAGTTTTGCCTTTTCCAGGATGTTGTATAGTTGGAATCATATAATATGTAGCTTTTCAGATTGGCTTCTTTCACTTAGTAATATGCACTTAAGATTCCTCCATGTATTTTTGTGGCTTTGTAGCTCATTTCTTTTCAATACTAAATAATATTCCATTGCCTGGAAACTGTATATTACAGTTTATTTATCAATTCACCTCCTAAAGGACATTTTGGCTACTTTAAAATTTCAGCAGTTATGAATAAATGCCCAAGTGTAGGTTTTTGAGTGGACATAAGTTTTCAGTGCCTTTGGATAAATATCAAGAACAGTTATTGCTGGATTGTGTAATAAGAGTATGTTTAGTTTTTGTGAAAAACTACCCAACTGTTTTAAAAAGAGGCTGTACCATTTTGCATTCTCACCAGTAATGAATGAGAGTTCCTGTTGCTCTACAGCCTCACCAGCATTTGATGTTGTCTGTGTTCTGGATTTTGGTCATTCTAATAGGTGTGGAGTGGTAATAGCTTTTTGTTTTAATTTGAATATTCCTGATGACATACAACATGGAGTATCTTTTTATAGGCTTATTTGCCATCAGTATATCTTCTTTGGCGAGGTGTCTGTTGAGGTCTTTGGCTCATATTTTAATCAGGTTATTTATTTTCTTATTGTTGAGTTTTAAGAGCTCATTTTATATTTTAGATACAAATCCTTTATTAGATATTTATATTGTAAATATTTTCTCCCAGCCTCTGGATTATCTTATCATTATCTTGACACATTTAATTTTCTTTATACTTTAAGTTCTGGGGTACATGTGCAGAACGTGCAGGTTTGTTACATAAGTATACACGTATCATGGTGGTTTGCTGCACCCATCAACTCATCATCTACGTTAGGTATTTCTCCTAATGCTATCCCTCCCCTAACCTCCCATTCCCCAACAGGCCCTGGTGTGTGATGTTCCCCTCCCCATGTCTATGTGTTCTCATTGTTCAGTTCCCACTTATGAGTGAGAACATGCAGTGTTTGGTTTTCTGTTCTTGTGTTAGTTTGCTGAGAATGATGGCTTCCAGCATCATCCATGCCCCTACAAAGGACATGAGCCCATCCTTTTTTATAGCTGGATAGTATTCCATGGTGTATATGTGCCACATTTTCTTTATCCAGTCTGTCACTGATGGGCATTTGGGTTGGTTCCAAGTCTTTGCTACTGTGAACAGTGCTGCAATAAACATATGTGTGCATGTGTCTTTATAGTAGGATGATTTATAATCCTTTGGGTATATACCCAGTAATGGAATGGAATGGAAAATATCACAGTGCATTGAAACTATAGTGACAGTGAAAATTTCTTTAGAGATTTTTGTTTCATTCGTGTGTCTGTGTGTGTGTGTGTGTGTGTGTGTGTGTAGAAGATTGCAATAGAAAATGTACTTCTTTCTACTGGTTGAAGTAAAGGAAGAGGTAGGAGAAGGAGGAAAGAAAAAGTTGGAAACCACTGCTTAAGTGAAAACATTGCATAGAACTTGATGCAATTTATCTTCTTTCTTTCTGATACTTACACAAGTCTTGTTTAATGACTAACTGGCAGATTCTTAATCACGTAGGAGTACAAATATTAGGAAACAATGTTTATAAACAATGACATTAAGTCACTCATGAAACCAATATTTATTAAGGATCTATTGTGGATTAGGCTTCAGTGAAAGAATTTGGAAATTTCAGGGAAAAAACCTCAACTAATCTCTTTTGAATGGATTAATAAAATTAAATGAGATATTTGAACAGGTATTTAAGCTGGTTTATAATCATAATGAACAGAAAGATGCCAACATGAGAAAACAGGGAACAATCAAGCACAGTTATCAAGGCACTGTCTCTGCTTGGGTCAGAGTGGGTGGCTGGGTTGGACTGCAAGATCAGAACAGGCTGCCATGATGGTACCACAATTCCATCTCAGCAGTTCCCGCCCTCTGCCCCTGGATGGGGATGTCAACCTTCTGGGGCCAGAAAATATTCTCTTCACCTGGACAGGCTTGGTTTTTCTTACGTAACTGACTCAAAATGTGTCAAGGGGTGGGAAACAATGACAATTTTCATTTGGAAAGTTAATTTTTGAAAAGGAACAAGTGGTGAAGGAAGTGAGAGAGGGAGGGAAAGGAGGGAATCCATATGGAAGGTGACATTGGCAGGGATGTGGAAGAGTTACCACTGAAGGACGGTCTGTGCCATGCCACTGTCATTCATTGATAGTGATTCAAAGTGAACCACTGGAAACTTGGAAAAATATGCCTGTTTATAGCTGAGTTGAAAGTTCTAGAAAAGGGACAATCTTGGAATAAGAATAAGTTGTAGATATTGTGGTATCTGACCAAGATGGCCTTAACATTCCCCTCAGCTTCACTAAACTTTAGACAGGCTTCTTCCTGACTCTGGAGCCCCATGACCTCCCTTTTCTCAGAGCCCTTACTTTTGAAAATCTGTAATTGTAAATACCTTCTCTGCCCCTTTGAGAGGTAAGTATTTTTTTGAAGCCTCTTGCTAATTTTATAACTCAGGAATGTCCTTCTCAAGGACCTTGGAGCCATCTCTTTGAAATGTAAGCATCAAGGGAGGTAGTGCCTTATCTTCCAGTTCCTGTCGAGGGTGGGAGGGAGTGGGAGCCTCACTTCAGTGGGTGCCTTGCTCCAAGTTATGAAACTAACCTCCTGTCATGAAGACATGAGAAAGTTTAATTTTTGTTTGGGTAAAGTTTATTAGCAAACATAGATAGCCTATAATACTCCTCCCTACCCTGTCTCTTAAAAACTCCTTTTGTTTCAGCAGAATTGTATTCAGACTGAGTTCTGGCCTCTATCTCCTATTGCAACAACCTTGAATAAAGCCTCCTTTGCCCATTTAACTTTGGTACAATTTTTGTTTTGACATAGCCATTATCTAGTCAGGAAAAAACCTACTTGAACTTAGAGTAGAAAGATGAATCAAAGTTCTTCCTCTGCTCCTAAATTACAGGGACTATGGACAAAATTCATCTCACTGAGCCCAGAGATTTCACCTGCAAAATTTACAGGTTGAACAAGATGGTCTCCAAGACCTCTTCCAGCATCAAGGTTTTTTTGATGGCCAGATGCACTTGATTGACTAAGGATACATATTTTTGTATTTTATATATAGTATTATATATTATACTATTTAAATATCATATATAAAATACATTAATGTATTAAAACATATGAAATAATATATAATGTATAATATATATATTCAGAGAAACATATACATGATTTAAATCCAGATGGGTTGTCTTGAGTGCCAAATAACAATTAAAAAACCATTAAGGACTAATTGGACCATACACTGAAACACTGCTCTTCTCTTGTCCTTAGAGGACTGAGGGGCTCTTTAGTAAGCATGAATGTGGCCACCAGATGGAAAGTCCTTGTGTCTAGAGGAATGGCAGACCCCCAAGATGCTGCTCTCTTCTGACTTCCCAGAGATTTGTTTCTAGGAAGGCACCTTTGAGGCCATTTAAAATAACCATTCTCTACAGACTCTTTTCAGTTGTCATAAAAAACTCATCCTGGGTCAGACACCGAGACAGCTAGTGGGGATTTGGAACAACAGGTCTGACAGGGACCCAGACAGCCAATTAGGGAATTGTGATGACCACTACATACTACTTAACTCACTTTGCATTTTCATTGTACGAACCCCATCACCTTCTACCCATTCTCCCAAAGTAGAAGTATAATTCATTCATTTATCCAGAAGAAACATCAATAACCTATGATGTGCTAGACACTGAGCTGGTTACTGGGAACAAAGCTACTACATTCAAGGTAGCCATGATCCCTGCTCACATAGATCTTGCAGTCCAGTGGGGAGCCAAACATTAAGCAAATAATCATAAAAATAAACATTTAAATTTCTTTTTTTTTAAGCAATAAATTCTTTTTTAAAATTATTATTATTATACTTTAAGTTCTAGGGTACATGTGTATAACGTGCAGGTTTGTTACATATGTATACTTGTGCCATGTTGCTGTGCTGCACCCATCAACTCAAGCTCAATGAAGATTGGATAGGGGGGTGGCAGTAAGCTTAGTAAAAAGGGTCAGAGAGGCTTCCTTAAAGAAACTACAAATAAGCCGAGGTGCTGAGAATATGGAGAGAATGGAATTCTCGTGGGAATGTAAAATGGTGCAGCCACCATGGAAAACAGTATTACCATATGATCCAACAATTTCATTTCTGGGTGTATATCCCAAAGACTTGAAAGCAGGGACTCAAAGAGATGTGTACACCCATGTTCATAGCAGCATTTTTCATAATAGCTAAAATGTGGCAGCAACCCAGTGTCTGTGAATGGATGAATGAATATGCCAAATGTGATACATACATACAATGGAATATTAATCAGCCTTAAAAAGGAAGGAAGGGAATTCTGTAATATACTATAACATGGATGAATATTGAGGACATTATGCTAAGTGAAATAAGCCAGTCACAAAATGAGAAATACTGTATAAGTCATTTTATGAAGTAGAGTGGTCAAATTCATAGAGACAAAATAGAATGGTGGTTGTAATAGGCTTGGAGGAGGAGAGAATGGGGAGTTACTCTTTAATGGGTTTAGAGTTTCAGTTTGACAGGATGAAAATATTCTGGAGATGGACAGTGGTGACAGTTGCACAACCATGTGAATGTACTTAATGCCTATTTGTAACTGAACAGTTACAAATAGTTACAATGGTGAGTAAATTTTATGTCATGTATATTATACCACAATAAAAAAAATAAGCCAAGGCTTGAAAAATGAGTGTGACTGCTGGTAGAAATTTAAAATAATACAATAACTGTGGAAAAGTTTGGCAATTCCTTTTGAAACTAAAAATGGAACTTACCACATCACCCAGCAGTTAAGACTCTTGGACATAAACCCCACAGAAATGAAAACTTATTTTAATGCAAAAATGCGTACACAGATGTTCATAGAAGCTTTAATTATGAAGCTGAAAATTGGACACTCCGCAAATGTCCTTCAATGGTAAATGGTTAAACAAACTGAGGGATATCCATCCAATGAAATACACAGCAATGAAAAGAAAAATACTATTGATAAATGCAACAACTTGGATACATATTAGGGAAATTGTATGGAAGAATAAAAAGCCAATGTCATAAAAAAGAAAAAAAAAAAAAAAAAGAAAGATGAGTGTGAGATAGACAAGGAAGAGGGCCAGAAACAGACTTCTAGGCACAAGGAAGAGCATATTCTGTCTTGGGTGTAGACATGAATACTTATGAGAACCAGAAAGAAGGCCAGTGCTGCTGGAATGTGGGGCAAAGAGATAAAACTGAGGGGGTACTCTCACGACTCTCACAACCAGTCAGCCACCAAAACCCACAGGTGCAACCAGAGCAACCTCCCCTGGATCCACTAAAGCAGCTGCCACTGCTTTAGTCGAGACCCTAACCATCTTTTGGTGGCATAACTAAAACCTAGTTTTTCCCCGGATGGTTCCCAATGTATTACGTGAATGAGACCACAGGCTCTGGAGGCAGACGGTCTGGGTTTGAATCCTAGCTTTGCCACTCACTAGCTATGACTTTGGGCAAATCACTTGGCATCCTGAAATGGCCATGGTTAAACATGGAATAATAGTGTCTAGCCCATAGCGTCTTTGTGAAGATTTAAGACATGGACTACATGTACGAACCTCAGGCAACAAACTCAGCTGTTCAAGAAATGTAGCTTTATTCTCTTGTAACTAAGCTTAAGTTTTATTTTGAGCCACTGTACTGATAGCTTCCAGAAAGTTAACCATAGTCAATTCAAGGCATCCTCAGGGCTTTCATTTCTGAGGACCTCCCAGTGCCACTGCAATAGTTGAGAGGAGCTGTTTGATCAGACTCTTAAGAATGAGATGGAGGGCAAGCAGTCTAATTCAGCAGTGACCCCAGGAAGCTCCAGCAAGGAGCTGGGTGGATGTGGGACACAGAAGGGCAGGAAGCCAATACAGGGAGCTCTAACGAGCAAGTAACTGCTTTGGACTCCTGGTAGGTTTGGCAGATAAAATACAGGACTCCTGGTTAAATTTGTATTTCAAACAAACATCAAATAATTTTTAAATATATGTATGTCCTGAGCATTACAATGGGCATAATTATACTAAACATTATTCATCATTTATCTGAACTTCACATTTGAGTGGGTGTCCTGTATTTTTGTTTGCTAAATCTGGCAACTCTAGCTACTGGGGCTCAGTCTCCCCAGAGAAACTTTCATGGAATTTGACTCAGAGACAAAGCATGCCCCAGATTTGTCCCCAGTGGTGGGCAAAGAAGATGGGGTTATTTATCCACCTGCTCCCATCATTAGTTGAGAACTCCCCTCGCATTTCTGGCCTCCCCTGCTCCCAAGCTGAATGTCCTTTGGCCAGCCAAAGCCCTCGAATGTAGTCACAGGTACTTACCTTCAGCTGCTGTCTGTGGGAATGTTGAGTGCAGAAAGGGAAAACAGACAGGGCACCAGCAGTGTCTGTTGCAGTGGTTCTCATCATATAACAAGGCTGGCATACACTGAGACATCCACATCCCCACGTTGTCCTTAGTTTCCTCTATTCCTGACAATCAGCTTCCCTAAGGGCATATTTGTGCTAAAAACAAAGGAAATATGAGATCTGTGATAATGGACAAGTTCCTTGTGTGACACTCATATCTGTTTGCTTGAGGAAGCACTCCCCATATGGCTTAGAGTCTAAGAGTGAATATCTATCTCTTTCATTCTGCATAATTCACGCAAATATCTTAGACTACAGCCAGGTCATGCATTAGCCAGCTAGATCATCTTAAGTGAAGTACCTCAGTCATACTGAACTCTAGCCAATGGAAGGCCACAAGAGGAGAAATAAAATCTAATCCTATTTGTTCTGCACCACCAGGGGTGACTGCTATTGTACAGAAAGGGTCTCTGGTCACAGAGTTGGAGGAATTATCTGGAAGCTGCCTGCTTTGCTTCTGAAAAATTTGCTAGCAGTTCTCACTCCTAAAGGTCACCCCCAACCACCACTATGATCATCATGAAGCGAGGGGAGAGGGGAGGCTGCAGCACTGTTCTATCAGTCAGGGTTCTCTCAGTGAAAGAGAAGTACATCTGCATTGCAAGGATAAAGGGTTTTAAAACAGGAAATCAGAAGCTTACACAATGATTAGAAGGATTGGGGAAGCAATATGAAAACTGCTGCTACCTTCATGAAATTAAGAAGGGCTGGATTCCAGTAAAGCTGCTAACAATAACCCCAGCTGTCTACAATACCAAAGCAGGTGATTCTCAGGAGGTTGCCTGGAAGTTGGAGCAAATCGTATGCCTGCCATATGTCCAAGCATCTGTTCACAGCTGCCAACAGGGATACTGACTCTCTTCGGCTTTCCAAATGCCTCGTGAGTGCCTTTAATTGGCAGAATCTAAAACAAGGCCATACAGGAAAGTGACACTGGGAAATGGTGTTCCAGACCTCCCTACAATGCAGAGGAGAATGCAGAAAGGGTAGGGATGATGCCTAATTGACAAAGACGGTCTGGTATTAGCAAATTAAACCAAATACTTATGTCAAGGGTGGAAGGCACACAGGATAATATCAAAGCCCTGTGACCCCTTGTGTATTAGTAAAGTGTCTTATGGACGCTGTTAGCAGAATCCTTAGGGAAAATTAAGCCTGGGCAGATGTCATGGCCCAACAATTCAGCCAGCATCTATTTCCTTCTCAAATGTCAAACTGCCTAGAAGTCTCAAATGTGACTCTGACACACACCTAATTCTCATGTGGCATAGGCTATCTTTTCCTTGCAGCTTGATAGTGCCCTCAAGCATAAATAGACTCTTCAAAGCCTAGATCCAACAGAGTGAGGTCCAGAAAGGGCAGGAGCTTCCTCTTTACCAAGTCTAAGTCCTTCCTGGGACAGCCTTCGCAGGGCCCAGAGACTCCCTGATGACTCATACAAAAAATCCGTGGCCATCTGCTTTTGTGTGACCAAATGGCTATGGCCTGAACCTATGGCCCCACGTCACTGCAAAAAACCTACAACCCTAATTCACCATACAAGACATATGGTTTAGATGTTTGTCCTTTTCAAATCTCACGTTGAAGTGTAATCCCCAATGTTAGCTGTGGGGCCTAAGTGAAAGGTAATTGGGTCATGGGGACGGATCCCATCAATGGCTTTGTGCCCTCCTTATGGTAATGAGTGAGTCCTTGCTCTGAGTTCTGGTTGTTTAAAAGTGTGTGACACCCCCCCTCCCCCCTGCTGCCACAACTGATCAGAGAGTAGGAGGTCTGGGAAAAAGACAGGTGGATGGACCTGTGGCAGTGGGGAGAAGTTGTGCAGATCTTTGTGTTTACATCAGTGCCCACAAGAGAGCAACCACCATAGAGAAGGCATGCAGAAACAAAATAAACAGAACGACTCCCTTTGATTACTCACAAGCTCATGCAATGGCCAGTGATAGCCAGGAATGGAGGCTGTGCATGAACCCAACAGCATGTACTCCCTTTCATTAACACCGATCTAGCTATCTGCACTACTGAATTCCCAACTTTCCAGAAGCAGAGACTGGCCCTGAACACACTCAGTATAAACCATTCTTCAAGGAGAGCAGCCAGCCTCTTGGGCACAGGCTGATTATACTGGGCTCCTGGAGGAGGCAGTGATTTCTCCTTACTAAATATGTTCTGCCTTCTTACTTGCATGGTTCTTCCAGCACTGCTACCTTAGGGTTTACAGAATGACTGAATTGTCAGCACTAGTTTCTGCACAACATTGCTTCAAATCAAGGGACTCATTTTATGGCAAAGGAGGTATAGTCATGGAGGTATTACCATGGGATCCACTGGTCCTACCATACACTGGAAGCCTTTCATTTGCTACTAGAACAACGGAAAGGCCTTCAAAGGCTAATCTAAGTCACTAACTGTGGACAAGACACTGTAGGATTGGAACTGTCCTCAGTCAGTATGTACACTCATTATATATGGTATATATAAGATATACACCAATATCTAGAATACATGGATCTGCAAACTGATGAGTGGAAGTACTAGTAGCCTCTCTTATGATCAATCCCATTGACCCACTGTGGACTGCACACTTCCTGATCCCATAACCTCAGGCACCACTGAATCAGAAGTGCTAGCTCCTGGACAGTGGGGACCAGGGGGACATTTTCACAGGAAGAGTCAGTAAGGGTCCTCAGTACTCAAAGCTGTGAGTACCACCTCATCATTCTGGGCTCCTCATGCCAGTGGGTCAATAGGAAAAGAAAGGAATCACGATGTAAGAGAGCAAATTGACCTCAATTACCGTGAGGATGTAAGCAGCTGCAACACAAGAAATGAGAGAACCTCATAATATATCAGCCAGAGTCTTCTAAGAAGCAGATACCAAAATAAGATTAAGTGTGCAAGGACCTTATTAGGACAAATACTTGTGAGATAAAATGAGGAAGGATCCAGAGATGCTGGGAGAGCATCAAACTGCCATGTATGTCTGACCCTGAATAAACAAAGAGAGAAAGGAAAGTTAGGTGTAATTGTTCTAGACTGCTGTACAGTCTAGGAAAGTTCAGCAAGGCTGCTGGGAGTCCTCAGGCCCAAGTCTGCTGTCAGAGGAGTTCTGCATCTCCCAGGAACAAGCCTGCCTTAGTGTCCCTGCTGTGATTGGTCATTGGCTGGGAGTAGCCGGGGGGGGGGGGGGGGGGGGGGGGGGGGCAGAAGGAGGGCATAGATCCCTAGGAAACACCCAGATGGATTTCAGAGTGCAGCAGTTGGAGCCTCTGCTTAATTACACATTCCCTGTAACTGTAGATCTTCAAAGCACATTCTATTAGTACCATGGTAGATAGATGAATGGGTGGATTATAAGGTAGACAATAGATACATAGGTAAAATGGGCATATATAATCTCTGTATTTATTGTAATTTGTTCAGCCCTTGAGGAGCAACTGCCTCAACTTCCCTTTTCTCCCTTCACTTCAGGCATTTTAATGATTACTCTTAAGACTGACAATCTAAGCTTCCAAGCCACAAAAGAATGATCAATTTTATTATGAAAAAATTTAAAACTTATGGTTGGTAAATGGCAAAACAAACTGAGAAAGATTTTTTCCAACATATATGATAAAAAGACTAAATCTTTTAGTGTATGAAATTTGAGGCCAATGAAAATGTTAACAACTTAGTAGAAAAATGTGTAATGCAGAATAAACTGAAGTACCTTCCTGTGAAGATTAAGGGGTCATTCTACGTATCACCAGGACGTGGTAAATCTCAGTACAATCCAAAGTTTTGTACACAAACTTGAAAGTCATCACAAGTTACAAAGTGTTGTTTCAGGACATGGTTCGCAGCAAAAAATGCAAAAGATTCTCAAGCAAGCTGCAAGGAGAAAGAAGATGCAAATACTTGGTCCCTGATATAGTCTAGATATTTGTCTCCTCTGAATACCATGCTGAAATGTGATCCCTAATCTTGGAGGTGGAGCCTGGTGGGAAGTGTTTGGGTCATGGTGGGTGGATCCCTCACTATTGGCTTGGTACCACCCCCTTGGAGATAAGTGAGTTCTCACTCTATTAGTTCACGCAAGAGCTGGTTGTTTAAAGGAGGCTGGCACCTCCTCCTTTCTCTCTTGTTCCCTCTTTCACCATGTCACATCCCTGCTTCCTCCTTGCCTTTCACCACGAATGAAAGCTTCCTGAGACCTCACCAGGAGGTGAGCAGATGCTGGTGCCACACTTGTACAGCCTGCAGAACCGTGAGTCAAATAAATCTTTTTTCTTTATAAATTACCCAGTCTCGTGTATTCCTTTGTATCAGTGCAAAATGAACTAACACAGTCCCCTTAGAGAATCTTAGTTGAAATGAATGACAAATTAGCTATCAGCTTGAACAAAGTGTCTCCTAAAATAGTCCAGTTCTATTTACTGAACCCATATTTTCCAGGCAAATTTTTGCTAAGAATTATGTTCTCCAGTCAGATTACTCTTCTGGGAAAGAGGCTCTGACTGGCTGACATGACATCGTTAACCCTTCGGTTGATAAATATATGGGAATAGAATGTCCTGACACAAATCTATTTCAATAAGGTTATACGCTGGAGGCATTTTCCAGTGCTCTGATCACTCATGAATAAGATGACAGTGAAGATACGAACATGCCCAGCTTTCAGCAAACTTCAGACTGGTAAAGGTTGCCCTACTAAGGTGAGACACTCCAGGAATCCCAGCCCCAGTGAGAATCTGGGCCCCAAGTATTTATGGCTTCTCCATTGGAGATACTTTATTTCGTTATGTTGCACTTATGAAGAGGAAAAAAGCCTGGAGAACCCACTGTGAATCTCAGGGCTCCCCTTTCCACATCACCATTGCTGACACTGTGGAAGCCTGAGGCCCAATCCTCATGAGTTCTGTCCTGAGGTTGGGATTGAAGATTAGGACAGCAGGGTTCACAAGGTTATGAGTTTTCATCCAGGGGCCTGAACCACTAATTTGGGCATGGGGTGGAAGCAGGAAACACAAGAGGTCTCTGCTCTAGTAAAAGCTAGGACAGGATGAATTTCCTGGAAAGGCTAGAAGATGACTGAGTGGAATTATATTCCTTCAAAAGAAGCTCAAAGCCCTACAGGAACTCAAACTCACAGTCAACGCTGATGCTCATCCATCTTATCTTGGCACAACCAAGATACCTTCTACTCTAAGAAGCTGAAATCTGCCTTGTTAGTATTTGACAGGGAGAAGGGGAGAGGGGAAAGGAGAGTACAGGTTATGGGTGGGGAAGGCAACAGAAGGGAAGGCCAGCAGTTCACAACTACCACACACCCTCTCTTTTTCCCACTCACATGCCTTGATCAGACGGAGGTACAACTGCTTCTTACCAGAGAATAGTCATCTTGCTGGCTCTGCAGGGATAAGAATGGTGATAGTTGTACAGACTGATTGCAGCAAGAAGGGTTGGGGAAGAGAGAGAAAACTACTCTAAACCTTTTATTTTTGTTTTAGGGACCACATTCATGTAAACTGAAATACGTTTTTAGGTGACTGTGAGAAGAGGTAATGGTAATCCCAAGGGCTTGCAGGTGCCAATTACCTTGTGTGTCTCACAACATTTGAGTGATTAATTTTAATGGGACAAAAGTAAATTAAAAACCTGGAAAGGACTCTTGTCCTTTCCATATACATGGACTATGAGAAGAGAGTAAATCTGTATATGGGATCTTTATAGAGATAAGGATTAGGGCCAGTGGTGGCTTACAGGTTCCTGTAGAGGGACGGCTTACTGCAAATATGAACGGCTGAGACCTCAAGGATTTGAGAAGGTGGAGAGCAGAGTCATCAGGACTGTTGGAAATGGAGAGGGAGCCCAGAAAATAGAGAGAGAGCCTGGAATCCTGCTCAGACTCAATTCTTCTCAGCTGTCCGCCCAGAGGAGATGCTTTTCCTAATTTGAACAACAGTGCCATCCAGTCAACAAGCTGTGCACCCCTAGTACTTTGCCCAGACAGGATTCTTTTCTAATTCACACTAGGGTAAATTCTAATTGCTCAATCTCAAAAGCAGCTCAGAATGTGGACAATGGGTTAGGGAGGCCCACTTAAGATAAGACCAGCTAGGATTTGATTAAGTCTTATGCAGCCTCTTCCTGCACATAGATATCCTCCTGCTTTTAAAGGTATTTGAGGGGGCGGAGCAAGATGGCTGAATAGGAGCAGCTCCAGTCTTCAACTCCCAGCGCCAGCGACACAGAAGACCGGTGATTTCAGCATTTTCAACTGAGGTACTGGGTTCATCTCACTGGGGAGTGCCGGACGATC
>NC_037675.1:25013522-25193185 GCF_003255815.1 Theropithecus gelada | reverse complement strand
AAAAAAAAAAAAAAAAAAAAAAGGAAAAGAAAAAGAAAAAGTCAACTTTTCTCATCCTGGTTTGCAGTTTGAATGTCTCTGGTTATAGCACTGGGTAGTTTGGTGAACTTTCTGTGTGGCCTATACATTAGGCACAGGAGTCGGTTTTAGAAATTTGTCAAGTTTCAGTTTATAGGGCTTTAGAAACAAATTACTGTTTTTAGTAATTTCATGGAAGAAGGTTGGATTGGAGGAATCTAGACAAATTCAGGATCTAGTGTAGTCTATAGGCAGACAGCAAGAACTTGAAAAAGTGCAGAGCTACAACCCAATAACAGATGTTTTAGCTTTTTGTTGGAAACATAACTTTTTCTCTCCACAGAGATCACATAAGAATCTCGGATTTAAAAACCTCTTGAAGTTAGAAAGCCAAACCAAGGAAGACTTTAGATTTTGCTAAAATCTAAATTAAAATCTAAATCTAAAATTTAAATTATTAGGGTTCCTGAGTTTTCCAGGAAGTGATCGTTTTTATCTACTCATGGTAAGGCTGGAAACCAGAATGCCTGGGAAGCCAGGCATTCTATGCACATTCTCAAAATGACATTTCCATCAAAGCTTTGACAATATAACCAATGTTTCCAGTTGTATCCTGCTATAAAGAGAGAACAGATTTTCACTGGACTTATGCAAATAACCACATTGCCATAGGAATACTTATGAATAGTTTCCAAATTTTGGAGGAATCAAGTGGAGAGAAAAAGCAAATGAATCCATCTTTGTTTACAAAAGTATACTTTACCAAGTTGCTGTAAGCTACAGATAGCTTGAGAGAGAAAATTTCTTTAAATCTGAAAAACAAAACATTTAAGTAAAGGATCAAAAATGTTTTGTTGTTTGTTTTTGTTGTTGTTGTTGTTGTTGTTTTAATGAGACGGAGTCTCGCTCTGTCGCCAGGCTGGAGTGCAGTGGTGCAATCTCGGCTCACTGCAACCTCCGCCTCCCGGGTTCAGGCAGTTTTCCTGCCTCAGCCTCCCGAGTAGCCGGGACTACAGGCACGTGCCACCATGCCCAGCTAATTTTTGTATTTTTAGTAGAGATGGGGTTTTACCATGTTGGTAAGGATGGTCTTGATCTCTTGTCCTCATGATCTGCCCACCTGAGCCTCCCAAAATGCTGGGATTACAGGCATGAGCCGCCGTGCCTGGCCAAAAATGTTTTAAATAAAGACCACAAAAGCATTATCTTCATCAGTTTTTCAGTTTCACATAATTAATTTTTGTCTTGCTTGATCTTGAATAGCAATTTGATGAACTAATCAGTTTCTTTACTGGAGTTCTGGGCAATTTTTATCTAGTCCATTGATCTTAAAGTTATTAAAAACCTATATTTAAGAGTACTTCTGGAGTGTTTTCTATGAAAAGTAATTTTGGAGTGTAGCTTATTACAAGTGCTTTTAGAGAAAAATCAAAACAATAACTGTGAATGACCAAAACTTAGGCTAGTCATGATTAAAAATCTGATGAAAGTTCATTGTAATCAGCAATTGACAAGGAAATTCAGTTATTTTTGTTGCATACAACATAATATCCAGAATTATGACTGATGACAGATTTCTAAGAGTCTTATTAAATTTTGGAACATTCATATCAAAAACACATTCATGAATGGAACTGAAAGAAGATCTAGCATCACTTATCATTTGACGGTGTTCCCCATGCAATTTACCAAATAAGCCCTAATCATTTAATATCTCCACAAGATGAGAAGTACATCCTTTGAGACTCTCCAGGGGCTCAAATGGAAAATTCCAAAGTGAAATCTAGGTCAAAATTATTTAATTTAGAATTTTGATCCTGGGGAAGCATGCCAAAGATGGAAAAAAGGTTTGAAACAGTTGATCAAAACAGGATCATAGGTTGCTGTAAACTAATAGCCATGCATTTAACCAGAGTGATAAACACTTCAAAAGCAATATAGAAAGTTATATGGATTTAAAAACCTTAACACTTTCAAAGCTCAGTTTTCCTAAGTAATCAGAAACCTAGTAAAGACAACACAGAAAGTTACCTTGTTTTTATTAAACAAATAATGTTAGTCTGACATATCAAAGAATTGCACAAAGATCATTTTGTCTTAAGCTGGGTTTACAGTTTTATAATCTTCATGTCAAACTCTAACACCTTAAAATGTTTGGTAGAGATGACTATAAAGCTGTCTGAACAGTAAACACAGGCAAAAATGTATGCTGACAAATTTTAAGGTATTTCTATTTTTTATTTTACCAACATTTTAAAAACCAGCTTACTTATCAAAGATTTGTGTAAGTCATATAAACTAAAAGGTATTTGGGTTAATTGCTAAATATTTTACATGAGTGCTCATTTATTTAAGTCAATCTGAATAGAGTTCCTTTAGGGATTTCTGGATGAGTATGACAGATTATAACATGTAAATATAGCATATAAGAGAATATATGCACATATGGGTAGATACACCTAGACATAGATACATACACACAGAGATCTTATAGTTTTCACTTTAGAATTTTAGGCATGAGACACAAAACATATAGACTCACCAGTTTATAGAAGACAGTTGGGTCAAATATGGGATCTGTTCATATGGTAAACTTTATTTGCCCTCATAGGTAATCTAATAAGCCTGCAGACCAAAATTGTGGGTGAAGCAATTTGGTTAAAAAATAAAAAAATAAAAACCTCTTTCTTTTTTTCTATTTTTTCAAGTTTCAAATGAGTTTAGGGTTCAATTTTCAATGTTTACATTTTAGCTATGACAGACTGAATTTTATAAGAAAAAAACCCCAAAATCTCCAAATAGTCTTTTTTAGCAACAAACCTATCTTTTGTTTGCCGGTTTGGTTTGCTTGACAGTTGATGCAGGTGGAGAAACATTTTAGCAGGTTTCTTTTGTTTTTTTTCTTTTTGACCTCTGCATAGCAGACAATAGAAAATTTATGCCGGACAAAGACACCTTATATTATTGCGCTGAGCTCAAGATTTTGATCTGTTTGATCTGAGAGTATAATTTTCATAAATATTTGTCTAGTTCTTCCCTTTTAGACTGTCAATCCTTGGATTAACTGTTCCATCACCATAAGCAACTGCTAGTCAAACAAACCTAAATATGCATTTTCAAAAGGTGTCTAAGTTGTTGGTTACCATGGAGCTATTTTAATTAGTAAAGCCATTAAACAGAAAGCCCTGTGAAACTTTTTAAAAACCTTGGCTGGAATGCCACAAGCAGTGAGTTTTATCTCAACATCAGTAGAAAAGTTGACAGACTAAAAGTTGGTAGAAAAGAAGTAGAGATAAGGAAGTTAGAAGGCTCTACATGTTAACTCTATAGTTGCAGGATTTTTTTAAAAAGAGCTTGAGTAATGATCATTTGGGCATTGAATTTTTCTTGATGTAATTTGCCCATCAATTTTAAAATTGCACATGAGAATAGGCCATAATATGTGGACAGTGGGAGTCCCAGAAAACTTGGTATGCTTTAATGTTTGAGAATTCTGCTTCTTATTAATTTCTCAAGAACAAAGAAAATGCTATAAATTCTTTCATAAAATATCAAGAGTTTGGACCAGTGTTTTAGATGATGGTGATCATACTAGTGGCTTTCAATTAGCTATCTTGCATACGCCATCTAGAATGTTTATTTTTGCTCTTGGAAGATTTTTAGAAACAAGCAAAGGAAAAAGGCCAAATCATTTACAGATGGGCATAACCAAGCCAAAATGGAACAAAGATAAGAGTGTTCACAAAACTTTTAACCCAGGCATGCAGATCAAACAAAATATTCAATTATGCATGCAAAAAGGACCAAAAGTAAATTTACCAGAAAAGATATGCCTTATAATAACTAATGGTATGCTATTTTCAAGAGACCCATCTCACTGGTAATGAAACCCTTAGGCTGAAAATAAAGGGATGGAGGAAAATCTACCACGCAAATGGAAATCAGAAAAAGCAGGGGTTGGAATCCTAATTTCAGACAAAACAGACTTTAAACCAGCAAAGATCAAAAAGACCCTTTACATAATAGTAAAGGGTTCAATTCAACAAGAAGACTTAACTATCATTAATATACGTTCACTCAACACAGGAGCACCCAGATTCATAAAGCAAGTTATTGGAAGCCCACAAAGAGACTTAGACTCCCACACAGTAATAGTGGGAGACTTTAACACTTCACTGACTTCCCTGACAGTAGTAGACGGATTATCAAGGCAGAAAATTAACAAATTAACAAAAGTACTCGGGACTTGTACTCAACATTGGACCAAATGGATTTGATAGACCTTTGCAGAACTCTCCACATCAAACCAACAGAGTACACATTCTTCTCATTGCCACATGGCACATACTCTAAAATTGGCCACACAATTGTACATAAAACAATCCTCAGCAAATGCGAAAGAACCGAGATCATACCAAATACACTCTTGGACCACAGCACAATAAAAATACAAATGAAGACTAAACAAATTGTTCAAAACCATGCAATTACATGGCAATCAAACAATCTGATCCTGAATAACTTTTTTTGTGTGTAAATAATGAAATTAAGGAAGAAACCAAGTTCTTTGAAATTAATGAGAACAAAGATACAACACACCAGAATCTCTGGGACACAGCTAAGGCAGTGTTAAGAGGGAAATTTATAGCAGTAAACACCCACATCAAAGGTTAGAAAGATCTCAAATTAAAAACCTAACATCACAATTAAAAGAACTAAAGAAGCAAGAGCAAACCAATCCCAAAGCTAGTAGAAGACAAGAAATAACTTAAATCAGAGCTGAAGATTAAGACATGAAAAAACATTCAAAAGATCAATGAATCCAGTTTTTTTTTAAATAAGATTTTTTATTAGTCTAGCTGCTACATAGATTAATAAAGAAGAAAAGAGAGAAGATACAAATAAACACAATTAAAATGACAAAGGGGATGTTAACACTAACCCCTCAGAAATACAAACAAACATCAAAGACTACTATGAGCACCTCTATGCAAACAAATTAGAAAACCTAGAAGAGATGGATAAATTCCCGGACACACACACCCTCCCAATACTAAACCAGGAAGAAATTGCTGAACAGACCAATAATGAGCTCCAAAATTGGATCAGTAATAAATAGCCTACCAACCAAAAAAGTCCAGGAGCAGACATATTCAGAGCTGAATTCTACCAGATGTACAAAGAAGAGCTGGTACCATTCCTATTGAAACTATTCCAAAAATTGAGGAGGAGCGACTCCTCCCCAACTCATTCTATGAGGCCAGTATCATCCTGATATCAAAACCTGGCAGAGACACACACAAAAAAGAAAACTTCAGGCCAATATCTTTGATGAACATTGATGCAAAAATCCTAAACAAAATACTGGCAAACTGAATCCAGCAGCACATCTGAAAACTAATACAACACAATCAAGTAGGCTTTATCCCTGGGATGTGAGGTTGGTTCAACATATGCAAATCAATAAATGGGATTCATTACATAAACAGAACTGAAGAAGAAAGCCACATAATTATCTCAATAGATGCAGAAAAGGCTTTCAATAAAATTCAATATACCTTCATGTTAAAAACTCTCAATAAACTAGGTATTGAAAGAACATACCTCAAAATGGTAACAGCCGTCTATGACAAACCCACGGCTGACATCATATTGAATGGGCAAAAGCTGGAAGTATTGTCTTTGAAGACTGGCACAAGGATGCCCTCTCTCACCACTCCCATTCAATGTAGTACTAGAAGTTTTGGCCAGAGTAATCAGGCAAGAGAATGATTAAAAGGCATCCAAATAGGAAGAGAAAAGTCAAACGATCCCTGTTTGAAAATATCATAATTCTATGTTGAGAAAACCCCACAGCCTTGATGCAAAAGTTTCTTTAGCTGATAAACAACTTCGGCAAAGTTTCAGGATACAAAATCAATGTACAAAAATCACTGGCATTCCTATATATCAGCAACAGTCAAGCCAAGAGTCAAATGAAGAATGCAATTCCATTCACGATGGCCACACACAAAAAATATACCTGGGAATACAGCTAACCAGGGAGGCGAAAGATATCTACATAGAGAATTACAAAACACTGCTCAAAGAAATCAGAGATGATATAAATGGGAAAACATTCCATGCTCATGGAAAAGAAGAATCCATACTGTTAAAATGGCCATATTTCCCAAAGCAATGTATAGATTCAATGCTATTTCTATTAAACTACAAATGACATTCTTCACAGAACTAGGAAAAAAACTATTTTAAAATTCATATGGAATCAGAAAAGAACCCAAACAGCCAAGGCAATCCTAAGCAAAAAGAACAAAGCTGGAGGAATCATGCTACCTGACTTCAAACTGTACTGCAGGTCTACAATAACCAAAACAGTGTGGTACTGGTACAAAAACAGACACATAGAACAATGGAACAAAACAGATAGCCCAGAAATGAGGCCACACATCTACAACCATTTGGTCTTCAACAAAGCTGACAAAAACAAGCAATGGGGAAAGGACTCCCTATTCAAATAAATGGTGCCAGGATAACTGGCTAGTCATATGCAGAAGATTGAAACGGACACCTTCCTTACACCATATACAAAAATCAACTCAGGATGGATTGAAGACTTAAACATAACACCCAAAATTATAAAAACCCTGGAAGACAACCTAGGCAATACCATTCTGGGCATAGAAATGGGCAAAGATTTCAAGAAAAAGATGCCAAAAGGAATTGCAACAAAACCAAAATTGACAAATGGGATCTAATTAAACTTAAGAGCCTCTGCACAGCAAAAGAAACTATCAACAGAGTAAACAGATAACCTATAGAATGGGAAAACATTTTTGCAAACTGTGCATCTGATGAAGATCTAATATCCAGCATCTATAAGGAACTTAAACAAATCTGCAAGAAAAAAAAAACAACCCCATTAAAAAGTGGGCAAGGGACATGAACGGATACTTTTCAAAAGAAGACATATGTGTGGCCAACAAACATATGAGAAAAAGCTCAATATCACTGATCATTAGAGAAATGCCAATCAAAACCACCATGAGATACCATCTCACACCACTCATAATGTCTATCATTAAAAAGTCAAAAAATAACAGATGCTGGCGAGGTTGTGAAGAAAAGGGAACACTTATATTCTATTGGTGGGAGTGTAAATTAGTTCAAGCATTGTGGAAAGCAGTGTGATGATTCCTCAAAGACCTAAAAACAGAACTACCATTTGATCCAGCAATCTCATTACTGAGTATATACCCAAAGGAATATAAGTTGTTCTACCATAAGGACATGCCTTCTGACCCTAGAAAGGATCTTTTCTGATGAACATTATCATATTCTACTTTAATGTGCTCCTTAAATTCCTATAGTAATTTCCATGAGGTTGTTCCCCATACAAGTGTCTACTTAATAGGCCAGTGTTCCATTGACTATATAGCTAGGTCGTGGGCTACTGTCATGAGTCAGTAAAAACCGAAATGTAAAGGCCTTTATTATTGTTCAATTCCCCCTTCACTGCCAGGAAAACAGCATGCGATTCAGTCTGTTGAGCTAATTTGTTATCTTTTTCAATCAGTCTTTCAATCTGCCAGTCTTAGTGTGGTGGCCTTCCAAATAGGAGGCTATTCATCCACCTTGGAACTACCATTCATGAACCAAGCAGCTCTTTGATGATTAATACAGATCTGTTAACACGGCACTGTCCAGGTGGTGATAGGACGCAGTAGTTCTTCAAGTGGCTCCAAAGTCAATCCTAGAGGGAAACAGTCTACCTGCTTGTAGATTCAGTGAGTACCTCTGTGTCCCCCTAGTAACATGTTTCTCTCATTTCCACTTTATTATGGAACTCTTCTGGATGCTGTTTTCCTTATTAGATTGTTTCTCTGACATAACACAAGACAATAACAGCATTTCAGGTTTCAGGAGTATTTTATGTCCTTCAGTCATAGGGGCTGTTACCATTAATGTCCAATAGTAAGGTAGTAGCTGTCTTTCAAATTGTGTATATCTTACTACATCATTTAGGAATATTCTGATACAGAATCCCAGTGGTCACCTATGAGTGGTACTCACAGGCTTTCGCAGTAATCTCCAGTCTACATATAATAGGCATATGTTACAGACACTTCCAAGATCATATATGATATGGAACGACAAAATAGGCAGTGAGAGAGGAACTACTTTTTGAAATTCAGATGTGGCTGCTTTTTTGGTCCCTCATTCAAATACAGCATTCTTTGGGTAGTTTTATGGATAGCAGTGAGCAACATTTCTAGATGTGGAATATGCATCCTCCAAAATCTAAATAGATCAATGAAACATTGGGCTTTTTTGTTTATTTCAAGGGGTAGTAATGAGATCAGTTTATTTGTGCTCACCTATGGAACGTCATGGTGGCATCTGCCCAGGTTATTCCTAAGAATTCCACCATTTTGAGAGGCCTTGACCCTTGCTAGACTTATCAGCCAGCCTCTGCTGGTCATGTGTGTCACTGCTGCATTTAGGTCATTCCTCACCTGGTTTTCAGTTTCAGATATCAGGATATAATCAATATAGTGTATTATTACACTCAGAACCTGCTTTAATCCAAATCTCTTTAAACAAATTATTGTAGTAGCTGGTGAATTTAAATAACCCTATAACAACATAATCTTTCCATGAACTTTCTCTTGTTTGAACAACCATCAAGAACTGGGATATTATCTCATTTCAGGTGAAAATGGTATTCATGTGTGGTTGCCACAAATTCGGTATTCAGGATTCAGTATTTGCACAGCAGAAAGGTAAGCATAAGTTTCAGGTGAAAGACATAAATTTTATTATTTATTTTTAACTTCAAAAATATTACTTTCTAGCATATATGAACTTATAAAAGAGATCAAGAAATTAATACATGTATATAATACATTTATAACTGCTAGACCTTTATTTGAGTCTGAACATGTTACTTAGTGAGAAACTTTTTTTCTAAGTCTTAATAAGATAATGTCTTACACTATATTTTTATTTATATTGCTTTGGCTTGTGATTAATTGCTTTGCTATTCAATAGTGGCAAAATTCTTTATATAGTAAATAACATTAATTAAAATAAATTTATTACTCTTATTTAAATAAATCTATCAAGATGACCTTTCAAAAATTCAATTCCTTTTGGTTTAAGCCAGTTATTTAAGGGAAATGTATTATGTTTGCCTTAAGAAATTTTTAATTTATGAAAAGGAAAGAAAGAGATTAATTTCAAGAAAGGTTATCCAATCTTGGAGCTACCTACCTGATTATATTCAAGACAGATTAGCTTAAAAATTTTGTTAGCTTTAAATAGCAGAAATAACTACTCTTGCATGTATCATATACCACGTCCCATACCTCATCAGCATGTCTTATACCATAAATAAAACTTTGAAATCTACTTGGATAAGATTTTTTGAAAATCAGGTAGGAATTTATTAAAAGGAAAAACTGAAATCTTCTCACCTACATTACTGACTTGCAGGAGAAGGGGTTATCCTTTGTGGGGTGGAGGGTAGGGGAACCACCCAAAAAGAGCAGGCTGATAAATTGGCTACAGTAAATAGATCCATGGGAAAATATCAGTGCTTATAAAAAATTACATGACAAATAATGGTGGGTTATTATATCCATAGCTTACTGTCACAGTAATGACCCATAGCTTTAGATGTAATTATATTTATGCAGGGATTCCTGCAGACCTGAAAATTAACTCAAGCACTCATTCAAGGTAGAAGATTGAGAATGGACTAGAGCCTACTGCCACTGTGTCAGTGTGACTTGGGTTTCTGTGCCTTCTCGTTTGCTCACGTTCTGATCCTCGAGGACTGTGAAGAGCAAAGGTCTACTGACCACTGACCTCAGGCCACTCAAAAGACAGGATCCGTTATGACATCGTTTTGCACAAGTAGAGCACTAGTGCCCAGTTGGGCATCAGCTTCACTGCAGGATTGAAACATGGCTGCTAATCTCCCTGTATTCTTATGAGTGCCTTCCATCAAAAAGCACAGAATGGCTCTTAAATGAGGTAAATATACCATGTGCTGATTCAAAAATATCTCTGAGACATATTAACGTGAAAAACAACTTATTAAATGGAATATAGTGTGTAAATACATTTATGCAAACACATTAAGCTATGTAGTTACTGTCACGCATCACTTAACCACCAGGAAAATTTTGAGAAATCTAATGTTTGGGAATTTCTTTGTGCAAATATCAGCGTGTATTTACACAAACCTAGATACGTAGCCTACTATACACCTAGACTATATGGTATAACCTATTGGTCCTAGGCTACAGACCTGTACAGCATGTTACTATACTGAATACTGTAGGCAACTGCAACACAAATCACTAGGCGATGGGAATTTTTCAGCTGTATTGTATATGTGGTCTGTCATTGACAGAAATGTTGTTACACGTGGGATGACTGTAAATGATTTTCTGTGATTACGTATTCCAAGTCACAGAGGTGAAGTTAAAGATTATAATATTGTAATATTAATTATAATAAGAAACATTTATTTCGGTCTTCTTCCCTGGTCGGAACTTGGACAGAGCTCGTGAAACCTTTGTAATTTCCCAAGTGATAAAGGTGCTAGGAGCATATTTTGTTCTAATAAGGTCACTCTTGCTGGGTTCCTTAATGAAGGCTGGTCAGCAGGAAGATCAAGGCATGGTTAGAAGCTTGGAACTCTCCCTCATCCCCCATCAACAGTTAGGGGAGAAGAACTAGAGATTGAGTTTGTAATTGATCGTGCTTATGTGATAAACCCTTGAAAAAAATCTCCAAAAGACAGGATTCAGAGCGCATCCAGGTTGGTGAACACATCCTATGTGCTAGGAATGGGGTGCATTCCAACTCCATGGGGACAGAAATTCTGTATTCAGGACCCTTCCAGAGCTCTCTCTCTATATCTCTTCATCTGGCTGTTTATCTGTGTCCTTTATAATATCCTTAAAAATAAACTGGTAAATGTCTTCCCCTGAGTTCTGTGAGCCATCATAGCAAATCATCAAAACTGAGGAGGGAGTTGTGGGAACCCTCCATTTGTAGCCAAGGCTGATAGAAGTTTGGGTAACCTGGGGATTCGCTACTTGAAACTGGCATCTGAAGTGGGGGCAGTCTTGTGGGACTGAGCCCTTAACCTGTAGCGTCTGCATAAACTCCAGGTAGTTGGTGTCATAGTTGAATTATAGGATGCCCAGTTCGTGTCCAGAGAGTAGGAGAATTAGTTGGTATCAGGAAAACCCCCACACATTTGGTCACAGAAGTGCTGAAAGTGTTGCATGTCATAGAGAAAAGCTTTGCTTTCCTCTTTACGGTAAACTGGGGAGAGAACAGAAGGAAAAAAGTGCTTCTTTAAAAGTCACAGAAAGGAAAGGAATTTTAAGAAAAATAAAACTCTTAAATATAGCAAATGGGATGACAGCTGCTGTATACAAAATGACAAAATTAACAAAGTAATATACCCATTATGCGTACAGCAATTTGCAGTTATCAAAAAATTTTCATATATAATGCATGTGTGTATATTTTTTATATATATATATATAGATTATATAAATGTGTATGTGTGTATAAATTATCTTCCTGAAGATAGAACCAACTGGTTCTTTCCTGGGGCAAGGACACTGAGTTATAGCTTCAAGACCTGAGTTGTATTACTATTTGCTCTGAATTTGAAGGTCAAAAAGTCAAACAAATTTACAAGACTAGGTTCTAATGGCAGTTACTTTGTCAATGATGCAAGCCACTTTTCATTTCAAAAGCATATGTGGACTTAAAGCTGTGAAACCAGATAAAGGTAGGCATATTTTTTGAAAGAAACTGCCAGGTATAGAGGGATTAATTGTTTCCACACATCTAAGCCTGACTCCAAAACTGGCAGTGGAAGACTATATCTCACTAACAAGTCTTAGACATGTAAGTACTTGAAAAAGAACAGGTACATCCTATACCAAGGTGTTTGAAATGGAGACCAGGAAGATGATAGGAAAGAAAATATGTTCAGAGCAACCCAGGCTGAGACTGGGGAGGCACAATTGAAGACAGGAACAGGCAAGAGGTCTCATAATTAACTTGGCTTCCCACCCATAGCTGCATTTAGACTCTACTAACTTCAATAGGCATGTTGGGTCAGGATGCAAAATTATTTGCCTTTTAATTCACAATATTTTATCCATTTCATAACACATATGGCTTAGAAGCTGAGAGTAGGGGCTTGAAGACAAATCTCAGTTCTAATGAATAATAATTATAATAGGTTGGGCAGGTTATTCAACTTCTCTCTGATTGCTTCCTTATGTGTCAAGGGAGGATAGCACCACCCACCTCAGTGGATTTGCATAAAGATAAAAACACCAAATGTGCCTTAGTTTGGTACATAGAACACACTACAAAACATGGACTCATTAATAATAGAAACAGCTGCTCTAGAACTCTCCTTAGGAGGAAAGAGCCTGATTTTAACAGAGAACAAACATAAGCTGTGTTGCACAACCCCTTTCTCCAGCTGAATCTTCACTGTGTCTCCCTGGGTCCCAACGCACAATCCTCATGACCACATAGGAGGCTCAAGACATCTACAGAAGACTGACGTTAAGACAGAGATGTGATTGTTTTTAAAGAGACTAAGAAACTCCAAATAATGAATGACTGTCTATCATGAGCAATGACTCTGGAGAAATATAAAATATGAACTCTGCCCTTAAGATATTGTCAGCCTGGTGGCAGTGGGAAGAGGGGCAGGGGAAACCTTGAAAGTTGGGTTGGAGAGACAGCCATGTAAAACCAAGTAGATGTATTTATAAGGCTTCCCTGCAGAAGGGATGGCTTTGCTGAATCTGAAGGAAGAGTAGGAACAATCCAGGGAATGAGAAGATGCAAGCATGAAATGCAAGAACATTGTTATGTTTGTAGTAGAAGGAGCTTATGAAGGCAAAGGGAGAGGAATCAGGGACAAATCAACAAAGTCCCAGTGTGGGAAGGCAAGAAATGTACATTTTATCATCAAAGCCAAGGGAGAGCCATGGTTGAATCTCCACAATGAGATGAACTTGATCAGCTTTTCACCTCGGAAAGGTTCCTCCAGCTTAGTTTTGAAGTAAGAGCAGAACAGAAGCTACAACTACACTCCAGGCAAGACAGATGACCACTCCAACAAAATGCAGCGACCGAGGAATCAGGAGAAGATCAACTAAAAGATAGCAGATATCATATTAGCAGGGCTTGGTGACAATTGGGTATGGAAGAAGTGAGAAGGATCTTGGCTGACTGCAGTTTCTGACATAGACAACTGAATGGACAGTGGGCCCATTTGTTAACATAGAAAATACAAGGAAAGAACCAGAATTCCTGAGAGCTGATGTGCACAGTCCATAGAGATTCAGAGAGGTCCCTGTGCCCTGTGGTGGTAAGCAAAGCTGTGAAAGACGCTCTGCGTGATGGACAGAATGTGATTTGGTGTCTTTCAGAAGGAGTCTCGGTCCTGGTTTGGGGCTCTGATGACTCAACAAAGTGAAGTCTGGAAAGAGGGCAGGGAGACCTCCTGGTGTGCCCTAGGGGGAGGAGAAAGGAAAGGATGGCCTGACTTAGAGAGGAGAGAGAACAGCAGCTGCCCAGACACCCCAGGATCTGCCCAATCTTGAGCTACTCCTGTCACTGGGATTCCCTCTGTGCCCCAGACAAAGCAACTGGTACTCACCACAAAGGTAAGAAGACTGTATGTTGAATATTTTATATAAATCTATAGAGATACAGAAATATGAATAGATATTCTTCCAAAAATACCACAGACCTGAGACACGTGTCCCATTCCTTGGTCAAGGGAATGTTATAGAACAGTATATATGCAAAGACTTTCCAAGAGGTATTAGTAGCCATATATATTTTTTAAAAATCAATTTCTTCATTAGTATGAAAGATTCAGAAAGGCAAATTTATAAAATTTATAGAGACAAAATAGATAAAGTTTTCCTTTAAGGACCTCACCTTTCCATACCTCAGCTGTCTGGGCCTGGGGCTAGGAAGAGAGATAAAGGCATGAGGGGTCTTACTAGAGCAATAAAAATGCTCTACAACTCACCGAATGTGATGGTTGCACTACTTGGTAGAGTTACAAAAATCATTGAATTGTAGACTTAAATTTTATGTTATGTGAAATGTATGCCAATAAAATTATTTCTTTAAAAAGAAATACATTTTCAGATCTTCAACTTCCATGTGTGGTCTTTCCTAAATATGATTTGCCTGAGAAAGCACCTGTACTTGTTTATGTAAAATTCACTTTGCTAGCTCCCCTTTTAGTTGGCCTACTCAAAAAGGAAGAGAGTCATATTCTTTTCCTATCTGTATTTTTACTATGGTAAAAATGGAGTGTTGACATGAGTAAAGAAACCTTCAAGTTGCCAACAGTAAGACCATCCTAAATATTGTTACTGAGATGCCTCCTTTAATGACTCTTGCCTTATGGTTTGTTATCTTTCTCTTTTATACTTAATTTGGTGAAGAGTGTAGCCTTGTATTAGAAATTAAGTGTCTTAACCTACTTTGGGATGTTCTGAATTCGGATATATGGTAGAATGGGGCAGTGGATGTGTTGACAATTTTCCTTTAAGGACCTCACCTTTCCATACCTCAGCTCTTTTTTTTTTTTTTTTTTTTGAGATGGAGTCTCGCTCTGTCACCCAGGCTGGAGTACAGTGGCCGGATCTCAGCTCACTGCAAGCTCCGCCTCCCGGGTTTATGCCATTCTCCTGCCTCAGCCTCCCGAGTAGCTGGGACTACAGGCGCCCGCCACCTCGCCCGGCTAGTTTTTTGTATTTTTTAGTAGAGACGGGGTTTCACCGTGTTAACCAGGATGGTCTTGATCTCCTGACCTCGTGATCCGCCTGTCTCGGCCTCCCAAAGTGCTGGGATTACAGGCTTGAGCCATCGCGCCCGGCCCATACCTCAGCTCTTATCAAAGAACACAGATGGGGAGAATTCTGCAAGAGACTAGCAATGATAGCATGGATATACAACATTCAGCGCTGCAACTAGCTTTTCCAGGTATTTAAATGTATGCAATCCTTTTCAGCTCTTCTCAACAGTCACTCATAGGTTGTGTTATTAGCTGGGGGCATGTGGGGAGGGGAAATCACCTTTGAACAGATGAAGCTGAACCACCTAGTGACACTGGTTTAGTGACTGCCAAAGTTTTTTCAAGATATATTAGACAAAGCCATGAATCAAATTTCAAATGACTTCTTCAGATTCAATATGAGTTAACCAGAAATGTAGTTAGAGCTTATTTTATCCAGTCACATCATGAAATCCATAATCTGGCTCTATGATCACTAATCTCAGGTGGCCCCGGGACCAGGTTATTTCCTCCTCTGCCATCTGCTCATAGAGAACACCACCTTAAGACCATGTAACACATATGGCTTAGAAGTTGAGAGTATATAAGCTGAGAGAGAGGCATCCATGCAACAGGGGTAGGTGGCATGGGGATCTGGGCACCTGCTTATGTGATTTGTGTAACCTACTTTGGTCCTGCTTAGACCTGACCCCTATTGTATCATTTCCTTCAAATAGTGGGTTGCTGCTGTGTCTTCCTAACTTTAAGACAGAGAGCCCAGGTTATGATGAGTAGCTCTAGTCACACCATCCTTTGAAATTCCATGTTAGACTGGGCATGGTGGCTAACGCCTGTAATCCCAGCACAAGGTGGGTGGATCACCTGAGGTCAGGAGCCTGGCCAATATGGTGAAACCCTGTCTCTACTAAAAATACAAAAATTAGCTGGGCTTGGTGGCACCAGCTTGAAATCCCAGCTACTCAGGAAGTTGAGGCAGGAGAATCGTTTGAACCCAGGAGGCAGAGGTTGCAGCGAGCCAAGATCACGCCACTGCACTCCAGCCTGAGTGACAGACTCCATCTGAAAAAAAAAAAAGAAAGAAGAAAGAAAGAAAGAAAAAGAAAGAAAGAAAGAAAGAAAGAAAGAAAGAAAGAAAGAAAGAAAGAAAGAAAGAAAAGAAAGAAATTCCATGGTCTGATACTCAGTCTCTACCAGGAATCAGGTGCTGCTTGCTACTTTTCAAATGTTTTATTGTTTCCTAATGCATTTAGTTTTGCCTTGCACTAGAACGCTAGAGTTTTATGCTAAGACTCCCTATTGGGGCTTACCAAAGATTTCTCACAGAGCTTTATTGGCGCAAATATCTGGGACTCTAGGAGATCCATTTGGCCCTGTGGCCCAAGTGGCAGGGCTGGTTACATATCTTAACCTGCTACAGAGCCTTCTCTTACTCTGGGCCCCACTCAAAACTGACAGCCTTCATAATCACCCAATAAATAGATTGCAGCAGAATTTCCAAGAATAGTATGCAATGTCCCCCAAACCTGAAGAGCACTACCAAATTTTCATTGCATTTCAACTCTGAATGAAAGTCTCAATATGCCTCAGACCATTGGAATCCTAAAAACCACTCATGTGATGGTTTCTGGATCTCTGTAGAATTTACCTCTCACCCTCTGAGGCATATATGTATTACTTAGACATTCAGAGTTCCTTTGACTTCTGCTCATCATGTTCAATTAACATTATGTCATCAATATAATGCACTAACATGAAATTCACATTTTAACTACTCAGGTGCCCAAGCTGGAAAACTGGGCTTCATTTTTAGTTCCTTTTGCTCCCAGGGTGACCAATCTCTCACAAAGGGCTAATAATTTTAACTAATAAATATTTCCTAAATCTAACTTCTTTTCTGCATCTATACTACTTCTGACTAGTTCAGGGCCTGGCTGGATACCTTCCACTGGACCCTCCAGGTGCATACTCCACTCTGTTCCATGCTCTTGGAGGCTGAGCTATGTGGATGACATCTCACTTCCAGAAGGGTTTTGTTAATAGAGAACACTGATACTAGATCAGAGGAAAGGAGAGAAATGCGGTTGTGGTATTTATTCACGTAGTTCCCTTCTGCAGTGTGTCTCTGGCTTACTACGACACTTAACCAAAGGTCACAGCCCCTGACAGACAGCCTTCTGTCTTTGTCTTTGTTGGGGTAACTCACTTCCTCCTTTTGCCCCTTCAGGCCTGGATGGTATTAAAACCTCCCTGTGCCTGGCTCCAGTGCTGTACTATCTCCTGTGGTTACCCTATACTTTGCCTCTGTAAATAGCCCCTTCATGAAACTCTCTTTAATTTACCCAATTTAAGTATGCCATCTATTTCCTGACAGTATCTGATGGGCACAAGACCTTAGTATCTCTTGCTGCAATAATCTCCTGGCTGCCACGTCAAATAAGTGCATGTGCATACACACATATGCTAAAGTTGTCTCTATATGGCATATCAATATCTGACCCCTTTGCATTTCTTATTAAATTTCAGGGACTCCCATTTGCCCTCTAGAGAAAGTCTAAGCTTTTTGTTTTGGCATACAATAACCACCACTATCCAGCCCTTGACCAATTCCATAGCCTCATCTCCAGCCACTCCCCACCTCATGCTTGCTGTTCCAGGGATAACAAACTCTTGGTAGTTTCTCTCACTCTGTGCTGTTTTTCTCCCCTTTGCCCTTGCTCATGCTAACTTCCTTGCTTGGTATGCCCTTCTATATTTCCAAATTCCTTACTCTATTCATCCTTCAAGAATAAGCTCTGAAAATTAAAAAGGAAAAACAGGTCATGTATACTGTGGTCCCATTCATGCAAAATTGAACACACAGCTATTATATGAGAATGGATATGTGGAGAGGTGACTTAAAGAATGGCAAAATAATTATAATAGTTAACAGTGAAATATCAAATTTTCACTTTTTTGTGTTGGATAATTTTTGAGAAGGTAAGATAATGACTCCCATACAAATATAAAAAGAACAAGTGCCAACCTTTTAAAACTTGTTAATTAATGAGGGGAACCACAAAGCCATTACAACTGATTCAAAGGTAAATTCAAAGAACCACACATATATAGGCTATAGGGAAGAGTAAAATTTGCTTAATAGATGCAAAGCTGATTTCTTCCAATGTAGAGGGAAAATTGAATCTCCTCCAGATTAAATTTATATGCATCTCTGGATAGATGCAAATATTTATTAGTTACCTAAAACTCTGAGTTGTAAATAGCTCAAAGACAATGTATGATACAGAGACCTCACAGAATTAGGTCACCTAGAAGAGTAGCTAGACAACGCCTAGTTTTTTACTGAAGATATCCAGAGTCCATTTCAAAGTCAGGTCTGTTTTAAAGTCTTCTGCAACTTTTCCCTCAACTGTCTTATACATTTTTACAAATATTTTACAAATATTAAAAAAATTTTATAATGAACATATATCCTTTTTTAATTAAAAAAGCATGCCTCCAAACAAACAAACAAACAAATGCAATATTAGAAGCTCCTTTTCCTTGATTGACTTAGGTGTCACCTTTCCCAAATTATTTATCTAACCACTGCCACCCCAAGGTTAAGTTAGGTGCCGTTCTTCTCCTATGCTCCCATAAAAGTATGTGAATCATATGTTCCTCCTACCACAATGTATTATAATCATATTTTTCTGCAGGCCCAGCTCAGGCTGTGAGTGCTTTGAGTACCCAAATCATGAGTGATCTTTGTATTCTGGCCGCCCAGCCCATAGCAGGTTCCTAACAGATGCTCACTGAATGAATGAAGAGACTAGTGCATGCATTGATTCTGTATCTTTTGCCAAAATTATATTGGGGATGGGAAGGGGAGAGAGAGAGAGAGAAACGCTTAGCATTTGCTTTTAAAAATAAATTGTTTGGAGTGACATTAACAAAATGTTGAGTAGGAAGAGAAGGAAACCCAACACTGTTTTGAATCCTTGGCTACAAGGGAGGTAGGGAACCATAATGAACGAGTAGGGATTGTAGGAGTCAAATTTCAGAGAAAAAAAGAATTGTGAATTTATCTTTAAAGTTTGCTTCAAAAGCATTTATCTGCTGTGATATTTGCCTAAGATTTACTAAGGTTGAAGTACTTAAATAAGGGAATTGGCTTTATGTAAATAAGTTCATAGCTACAGATTTGTGAAGATTTGAATAGAGACTCAGTATTCTAAATATCAGGAAAACACAAGTTCACCGTGTACACAATGCCTGATGCCACCCAAAGCCTGAACACTTAAAAATCACGAATGGGTACTTTACAATAAATGCTTTAAGACCAGAGCTGAACTAACACCACAGACTGCACAGGGGAAGGGTCTGACATGCAGTAACTAAGGAATTTGACCTGTAGGTCCAGTGAGGCCCCTAAGAAACCATTACATCACTGCAACCAAATCTTCATTCATTCATTCATTCATTCATTCTTTCATTCAACAAATACCTATGAAGCAATCACTAAGTGCCGGACACCCTGCTAGAAGTGACAAATGTAACACTGTCACTTAGAGTTAGAAAGGTGAATGTGAAAAGTAAGCACAGGAGGGAGGACATCAGGTCACATGGAGGAGACAATAAATCAGCTTTGGGGTGTCAGGAAGGACTCCTCTCATGTGCTGAAAATGAAGATAAGTCTAGAAGAAGAGGCTGAGGGATGCAAAGCAGCCAGGGTAGAGCACTGGGAGCAGGAAGTCAAATGTCTCTCGAAGCTTGAGGCTAGAGACTCATGGAGGACAAAATGATAAAACGTATCACTCTTAAGAAGCTGTGGAACTTTAGGAACTTGAGAGTTTACAAAGCCCTCTCACGTCTTAATTTATTTGGGCCTCTCACAACAAACCTGTGAAGTAGATGTTCATTATCCTAGAGGTTCTCAATGAATAAATATTTATTGAATATGTTGACCTAAGAGGATGAAGCTGAGGCAAAATTAATACAAGTAGAGAGTTTATTTGGGCCAAACTTGAGGATTGCAACCCAGGAGCATAGATTCAAGTTGCCCTGAATGTACACTCCAATTAGCAGGAGTTACAAGTGAATTTTTAAAGGCAAAAACGGGGACAGGGAATGGACTGTTACAAAATTGTTTGTCAGAAATTCTCATTGGTTTACACAAAGAACATTGATTAGTGATTGGCTATACATTTTTAAACTACAGAGTATGTGTTATAGTGTCTGGTGTGGCATTATTAGGTTAAATTTCCAGCTACTTGTGGCAATAGCAAGCAGTGTCAAGAGATGAATACTTAGGTCAAAGAGGGGAGTAGGGTATGGGATTGTGGCCTCATTTTAATGTCTCTCTGGGCCTAATAATTAAAAGGATTTGTATTCCTCAGATACAAATTTCTTTTCTCAAGCCTATGTGTGCATATGTCAGAATTTGATATCAGATAACAGAAGCCACTCAAGCTAATTTAAAGAGAAGAGATTTCATATACAAAATTCTGTGTTCATAAAATCACTGGAAAGGCTCACTGGAGCAGGCTCCAGGCTGATCTTCCAGGAGCGATTCTTAGACCCACCCAGTTCTAGCCCAAAAAGGGAGATGATATTTCATCAGAAACCACCATGTTTAGGCCCCTGACCCTGGGTTGGGGGTCCTCACCAGCAGTGGAGCCAACTATAAACTTAAATTAGCCAACAAAGTTGCCATGATCACAGGATCTACAAACAGTTGAGAACAACTCTTTGGGAATTTGGGAACTGTGGGTGTCTTTGGGTTTTGTTGACTTCATTTCTTAGGCTCATCCCCACAAAGCAAAGTTTACTAGGCTTAAGTGCTAGTAGTTTTTTGGGAAGGTGATCTTAATGAGCAACATCGAGGAACAGGAAAGGAAACCAGGAAAGGAGACAAAACCAGTGCAGGATGTGTTATGGAGTCAGCCCACTATAGGTCACTGGGTGAGAGGTTTCAAAGGTCTTCTAGGAAGCAGGAAATGCATCTCAGAGGCATCTCTCAGGGGAAGAGGAGAGAATTCCTCCATCAGTCAAGAGTTGCCCTATGTGGGTTAATGCCTCACACTTTGAAGTTGCATGCCTGTGAGCACTCAGTGGTTTCACATGCCTGAGGCAGGGAGCTCTCTGGTTGCAGCTACAAAGCAAACTAAAGCCTTGAGAAACTAAACTGAGAATGAGTTTTCATAGTAGGAATTTTCGTGGGAGGGGAGGCCAAGAAGATCTGATGTGGACATAGGAGGTTCAATGCATCTATGGACCCTTTATCTCTTTATCTCTTCTAGTCCTCTGACCATCCATAGTGCAGCATGAGGTTATCTGCTCTGAGTTAGTGGAGAGAATTCATTTGGTGCCTCAGGGCTAGAAATGTAGCAAGAAAAGTCTCAGTCCTAGTCTAAATTGTCACCTCCTTCTCATCTCTGCCCCAGGATCGGCTTCGCCATTGCCCAGCGTCTGGCCCACTATAGGGCCCACGTGGTCATCAGCAGCAGGAAGCAGCAGAAGGTGGCCAGGCCCTAGGAGGAGGGCCACGCCCTAGGAGGAGGGGCTGAGCATGTGCCAGATACCCTGTGCTACATGGGGAAGGCTGAGGACCGGGAGCGGCTGGTGGTCATGGTGAGGGGCATAGAAGGAGGTGCAGACAGGCTCAGGGATTCTGATACTATGCCCCACATTAGGGCAGAGGGATAAAGCCACCATCACAGGAATCAGGTCAACTATGTGTCACTTGAGCCTTATCCACAAGGCCCAATCTCCAGTTAACCGACCTGGGCACAGAAAGGACCAGCTTATGGAGGGCATCCTTTCTCCACCCAGGTTTGTTCTCTCCCTCAGGGAGAGAGGGAGTGCATGTGGCCTGGGACTCAGGGAGATGTTGGGGTGGGGACCATGCTGGTGGGAAAGGAGAAGCTGGTTTCTCCACCAGCTCCGTGGAGCCAGCCAGGCCCTCCTGGAAGATTCCTGAGGAGGGGTCTGAGGGGACAGAGATGTTGTACAGAAGGAAGCCCTGGTCTTATAGTCAGAGGTAGAGTATTCAGGGAATTGGAGAGGGGACAGTGAAATTTCAGGACACAGTGCAGGTGAGAGGTGTGTTTGGGAACGGGTAGCCAACAGTGCCTAGGACTAGAAGGAGGACGTGAAAGGGTACTTGGGTGATGCTCCACTGCTTTTTATCCAGAAACTCAGTACCTGGCTCCTAAAGGAAAAGAGAGAATCTCCATCCTCACATCATATTGTTCTTCTGTGCTTTGAACTTGACCTAGGTACAGCCTCTGGGACATTAAACAGGAGTCACCTCTCACTGCTGAAGACACCCTCTTCTTCCGTAACCTTATTCCTTTATGTCCCTTTCTTACTCTCAGGCCCTGGAACACTGTGGGGGTGTGGACTTCCTGGTGTGTGTGGCAGGGGTCAGTCACTTGGTGGGAAGTGCCTTGGGGATCAGTGAGCAGGTCTGGGACAAGGTGAGGTCTGGGGAAGCCAGTAGGGGGCAGGAAAGCCAGACTTCATCCTCACCTTCCTGCCATGTAACGCTCTCTCCATCTAGGCTCACATATCCAGAGCTGATCCTCAGCTCCCACCATCCACCTTCCCATGACAGATTCATTGGTGCAGAGTGAGGCCTGGGGCTTGAACTCTCTGAGCCTCAATTTCCCCATCTGTGAGATGGATGTAGGAGTGTTTAAGTGGCAGTTTTGGTCCCCACTGTTCAGGAGCTACCATTCTGCAGGGAATGTCCAACCAAAAACCAAATAGTCACAAAAAATATGGGGCACAGAGAAGAGAATGACAGCCTAATCCCTAACATGGGTACCTTCTGGCTATCACCCCAAAACCTAGCCTTCCCCAGACTCAGCTGTTGATGCCTCCTCTGCTCCAGATGAAACTGGTGTGCTTGGAAACATAGGGAGACAACCCATATACTCTGGGGTCTTCTGCTGGAAGAGCCTTCAGCCTAACCCATTTACTCCTGCATCTTCAGGATGCCCCATTTCCATGAATGCACAGGAAAGCCAACACTCCACCCGCATCATGGGCGTCAGAGGTCATCATGCCCACATTCTAACCTGGTACATTTCCCAATACGGTGAGACTGCTGGACTGACTGTATCTTCACTCCCCCACCTCCTGATTTCTCTGATTTCAGATCCTAAACATCACTGTGAAAGCCCCAGCCTGCTGCTGAGCCAGCTGCTGCCCACATGGAGAAGATGGGGTAAGGGTGGGGAAGGGGAATAAGGAGGTAGCTGCTTGATATCAAAGAGGGAGCAGGGGAACTAGAGTGAGAGGGGGCAGATTTCAGTTAGACATTCCTACTGGGAAACAGGCTTAGCTGAGCCAGTCATACAAGAATGGTGAGTGTGTGGCTTTCATACTTCTGGGTCAGCCCAAAAAAACAAGAGTTCTATCCATTAGTGTTGTTCCCTCACATCTGGAGTGCCCAGGGGGTCTGGCAAGGTCTTGACTGGAATAAGGAGGAAGGATCCACAGATAGAAGGTCCCAGAGTCCTGACAATGGTCTTGGAATCAGAGACCTTTGGGCTATAGGAGCTCTGGCCACAAGAGTTCAGGCTGATGACTCTGAGGCACCCCATAGCAGGCCTATAACTAGAGCAGTTGTTTCCCAGGTCCACTCAACTCTTATCCCTCCTGCTTCCTCTGACACCTGTCCTACCCAACCTTTTCCCAGCCCCTGCCAGACAGTTCCCAAATTAGGAAGCCTATTTCCTTGCTGTCCTCACAGCCCGTGATAGATGCATCACCTGTGGGATGGGCCTAGGGCTGTCTCTTGCTGTCAAATCCCCACTGGTCTCAGCGACTCGGGATGTTCCCAGATGTTCCCCCATGCCATTTGTCCTAGGGTTGGAACAATCTGCCTGTGCTCCTGGGAGATCCTTGTTCATTCTTGAATTTCAGCCCAATCTTTAGAAGGTTTCATTTTCTGACCAGCTCAGGAACACAGCTTCTCCTGAAGGTGCTCTAGCCATCCCTGTCCAACTCCTCCAACTTAGGCCTGTCTCATTCCTGTTCTAAAACAGATCCCTCTGGCCATGCCCCAGCCTCCTAAACATCTCCCTCCTACTTAGCCATGCCTCCTCTGAAGGTTAGGACCACCCAGTTATCTCCACCAGCATTGTCCTCATTCTCTTCTTTAAAATGGTCAGCGGAAGTAAAGTGAATTTTTGTCAGTCTCAGGTAAAGTGCTTTGCAGATAGATGTAGTTTTAAGACTCTTTTCCCAACTGTTTTTCTTCCCTTTAGTTCCCATATTGACGTTCTGGAGCAGTCACTGAATTCAGCAAGCATGTACTGAGCAGCTAGTATAGACTGGGCTGCTTCTCTGGACTTGTGTGATCATCTGTGAAACACAGCCAGGACTTCTAATTAATGATGACTTCTGAGGCCCCTTCCAGCTCTAACACAGGCATGGCGTGATATTAGATTGAATCTCAGTGGTCCCAAGTCACTGAGAACAGTGGGGAATTGACAGGAGGAGCCAGCCCTAGGCCCATCCCACAGGTAATACATCTACCATGGGCTGTGGGGAGAGCAAGGAAGCAGACTTCCTAATTTGGGAAATGACTGGCAGGGGCTGGGGAAAGGTGGAGGAGGACAGGGCCAGTGTAAGAGGCAGTGGGAGGGACAAAAAATATGATTTTTATTGATAGAAAATGGCCAAGTACAGTAATTTATGTGGTTAAACACAGTACTATGGTTTTCAAATTGTTTTTAATGGCAGAAACCTTTTGTCAAACAATAACCTCCATAGGAGTCCAATGCGTAAAACAGACAAAAGCAGAAATGCCCAGGTTAAAATTAGATTAGGGGCCTGATGCTCAACCATTTGGTCCCTGTTCCTGGTACTGGGCACCTCTTGCAGAATCTGGCTTCACAAAACTGGTTGCAAACTACAAATGTAAAGAAGACAGTGTGGGCTTTGGAGTCAGAGACACCTACCTTTAGATCCCTGCTCTGTCACTAGCTACATATGTTTGGTAATTAAACTCTCTGGGCCTTTGTTTCCTTACCTATTAAATGGGATAATGATGCTTGGCACACCTCTTGTGAACATTAAATGGCATGATAAAATATCTTGATTATGCACGTAGTAAAGACTGTCTATGTATATTTACTAGAGTAAATAATAAACATTGGCTGGGTGTGGTGGCTCACACCTGTAATCCCAACACTTTGGGAGGCTGAGGCAGAAAAGTCGCTTGAACCCAGGAGTTCAAGGGTGCAGTGAGCTATGATCACACTACTGTACTTCCAGCTGGGTGATCAAGTGAGACCCTGTCTCAAAAAAAATTATTTGAAAATGAATATTATCATTTTCACAGCTACAAGAATGTCACATACTAAAGTTCTTTACAAGTGAAAGAACTTTACATCACAATTAAAAGAACTAGAGAACCAGGAGAAAACCAACCCCAAAGCTAGCAGAAGACAAGAAATAACCAAAATCAGAACTGAACTGAAGGAGATTGAGACACGAAAAAACCATTCAAAAGATCAATGAATCCAGGAGTTGACTTTTTGAAAAAAATTAATAAAATAGACTGCTAACTAGACTAATGAAGAAAAAATCAAAATAAACACAATTAGAAATGACAAAAGGGGTCATTGATCCCATGGAATACAAATAGCTACCAAAGAATATTATGAACACCTCTATGCACATAAACTAGCAAATCTAGAAGAAAAGGATACATTCCTGGACACATCCACCCTTCCAAGACTGAGCCAGGAAGAAATTGAATCCCTGAACAGACCAATAATGAGCTCCAAAATAAAATCAGTAATAAATAGCCTACCAAGAAAAACTAGGAATGACAGATTCACAGCTGAATTCTCCCAGCTGTACAAAGAAGAGCTGGTACCACTCCTACTGAAACTATTCCAAAAATTTCAGAAAGAGGAACTCTTCCCCAATTCTTTCTATGAGGCCAGCATCATCCTAATACCAAACCCTGTCAGAAACACAGCAAAAAAAGGAAATGTTAGGCCAATATCCTTGATGAACGTTGATGCAAAAATCCTCGACAAAATACTTGCAAACTGAATCCAGCAGCACATCAAAAAGCTTATGCACCACGATCAAGTAGGCTTTATCCCTAGGATGCAAAGTTGGCACAACATACACAAATCAAGAAATGTGATTCATCACATGAACAGAATTAAGGACAAAACTACATGATTATCTTAATAGATTCAGAAAAGGCTTTTGATGAAATTCAACACCCTTCCTGTTAAAAATTCTCAATAAACTAGGTATTGAAGGAACATACCTCAAAATAATAAGAGCCATCTATGACAAACCCACAGCCAACATCATACTGAATGGGCAAAACTTGGAAGCATTACCCTTGAAAACTCGCACAGGACAAGGATGCCCTGTGTCATCATTCCTATTCAACATAGTATTGGAAGTCCTAGCCAGAGTAATCAGGCAAGAGAAAGATGTAAAGGCAGCCAAATAGGAAGAGAAGAAGTCAAATTATCCCTGTTTGCAGGTGACATGATCCTATATTGAGAAAACCCACAGTCACGACACAAAAGCTCCTTAAGCTGATAAACAACTTCAACAAAGTTTCAAGATACAAAATTAATGTACAAAAATCACTGGCATTCCTATACACGAACAAGAGCCAAGCCAAGAGCCAAATGAAGAATGCAATTCCATTCACAACTGCCACAAAATATACCTAGGAATACAGCTAAACAGAGAGGTGAAAGATCACTACAATAAGAACTACAAAACATTGCTCAAAAAAATCAGAGATGACAGAAACAAATGGAAAAACATTCCACACTCATGGATAAGAAGAATCTATATTGTTAAAATGGCAAAATTGCCTAAAGCAATGTATACATTCAAGGCTATTCCTATTAAACTACAAATGACATTCTTCACAGAACTAGAAAAAGAACTATTTTTAAATTTATTTGGAGCTAAAAAAGAGCTTAAATAGCCAAAGCAATCCTAAGCAAAAATAATAAAGCTGGAGGCGGTTCCAAGATGGCCAAATAGGAACACCTCCAGTCTACAGCTCCTAGTGTGAGTGACATAGAAGACGGGGGATTTCTGCATTTCCAACTGAGGTATGGGGTTTGTCTCACTGGGGCATGTCTGACAGTGGGTGCAGGACAGTGGGAGCAGCTCACTGAGCGAGACCAAAGCAGGGAGAGGCATCTCCTCACCCAGGAAGTGCAAGGAATCAGGGAATTCCCTTTCCTAGCCAAGGGAAGCCATGACAGATAGCACCTGGAAAATCGGGTCACTCCCACCCAAATACTGCACTTTTCCACAGGTCTTAGCAAACGGCACACCAAGAGATTATGTCCCGCACCGGGCTTGGAGGGTCCCACACCCATGGGGCCTCCCTCATTGCTAGCGCAGCAGTCTGAGATCTACTAGAATAACCAATGTAGAGAAGTCCTTAAATGACCCGATGGAGCTGAAAACCATGGCATGAGAACTATGTGACGAATGCACAAGCTTCAGTGACTGATTCGATCAACTGGAAGAAAGGGTATCAGTGATTGAAGATCAAATGAATGAAATGAAGCAAGAAGAGAAGCTCAGAGATAAAAGAGTAAAAAGAAATGAACAAAGCTGCCAAGAAATATGGGACTATGTGAAAAGACCAAATATACATCTGATTGGTGTACCTGAAAGTGACAGGGTGAATGGAAGCAAGTTGGAAAACACTCTGCAGGATATTATCCAGGAGAACTTCCCCAACCTAGCAAGGCAGGCCAACATTCAAATTCAGGAAATACAGAGAATGCCACAAAGATATTCCTCAAGAAGAGCAACTCCAAGACACATAATTGTCAGATTCATCAAAGTTGAAATGAACGAAAAAATGTTAAGGACAGCCAGAGAGAAAGGTCGGATTACCCACAAAGGGAAGCCCATCAGACTAATAGCGGATTTCTTGGCAGAAACTTTACAAGCCAGAAGAGAGTGGGGGCCAATGTTCAACATTCTTAAATAAAAGAATTTCCAACTCAGAATTTCAAATCCAGCCAAACTAAGCTTCAGAAGTAAAGGAGAAATAAAATCCTTTACAGACAAGCAAATACTGAGAGATTTTGTCACCCCTAAGCCTGCCTTACAAGAGCTCCTGAAGGAAGCACTAAACATGGAAAGGAACAACCAGTACCAGGCGCTGCAAAAACATGCCAAAAATAAAGACCATCGATGCTAGGAAGAAACTGCATCAACTAATGAGCAAAATAACCAGCTAACATCATAATGACAGGATCAAGTTCACACATAACAATATTAACCTTAAATGTAAATGGGCTAAATTCTCCAATTAAAAGACACAGACTGGCAAATAGGATAAAGAGTCAAGATCCATCAATGTGCTATGTTCAGGAGACCCATCTCACATGCAGAGACACACATAGGCTCAAAATAAAGGGATGGAGGAAGATCTACCAGGCAAATGGAAAACAATAAAAGGCAGGGGTTGCAATCCTAGTCTCTGATAAAACAGATTTTAAATCACCAAAGATGAAAAGAGAAAAAGAATGTCATTACATAATGGTAAGGGATCAATTCAACAAGAAGAGCTAACTATCCTAAATATATATGCACCCAATACAGGAGCACCCAGATTCATAAAGCAAGTCCTTGGAGACTTACAAAGAAACTTAGACTCCCACACAATAATAATGGGAGACTTTAACACCCCATTGTCAACATTAGACAGATCAATGAGACAGAAAGTTAACAAGGATATCCAGGAATTGAACTTAGCTCTGCACCAAGTGAACCAAATAGACATCTAGAGAACTCTCCACCCAAATCAACAGAATATACATTCTTCTCAGCACCACATCACACTTATTCCAAAATGGACCACATATTTGGAAGTAAAGTACTCCTCAGCAAATATAAAGGAACAGAAATTATAACACACTATCTCTCAGACCACAGTGCAAACAAACTAGAACTCAGGATTAAGAAACTCATTCAAAACCACTCAACTACATGGAAACTGAAAAACCTGTCCCTGAATGACTACTGGGTACATAAGAAAATGAAGACAGAAATAAAGATGTTCTTTGAAACCAATGAGAACAGAGACACAACATACCAGAATCTCTGGGACACATTTAAAGCAGTGTGTAGAGGGAAATTTATAGCACTAAATGCCCACAAGAAAAAGCAGGAAAGATCTAAAATTGACACCCTGACATCACAATTAAAATAACTAGAGAAGCAAGAGCAAACACATTCAAAAGCTAGCAAAAGGCAAGAAATAACTAAGATTAGAGCAGAACTGAAGGAGATAGAGACACAAAAAATCCCTTCAAAAAAATCAATGAATCCAGGAGCTGGCTTTTTGCAAAGATCAACAAAATTGATAGACCGCTAACAAGACTAATAAAGAAGAAAAGAGAGAAGAATCAAATAGATCCAAGAAAAAATGATAAATGGGATATCACCACCAACCGCACAGAAATACAAGCTATCATCAGAGAATACTATAAACACCTCTATGCAAATAAACTAGAAAATCTAGAAGAAATGGATACATTCCTGGACACATACACCCTCCCAAGACTACACTAGGAAGAAGTCGAATCCCTGAATAGACCAATAACAGGCTCTGAAATTGAGGCAATAATTAATAACCTGCCAACCAAAAAAAGTCCAGGACCAGACGAATTCACAGCCAAATTCTACCAGATGTACAAGGAGGAGCTGGTACCATTCCTTCTGAAACTATTCCAATCAATAGAAAAAGAGGGAATCCTCCCTAACTCATTTTATGAGGCCAACATCATCCTGATACCAAAGCCTGGCAGAGACACAACAAAAAAAGAGAATTTTAGACCAACATCCCTGATGAACATCAATGCAAAGTCCTCAATAAGATACTGGCAAACTGAATCCAGCAGCACATCAAAAAGCTTATCCACCATGATCAAGTGGGCTTCATCCCTGGGATGCAAGGCTGGTTCAACATATACAAATCAATAAATGTAATCCATCATATAAACAGAACCAAAGACAAAAACCACATGACTATCTTAATAGATGCAGAAAAGGCCTTTGACAAAATTCAACAGCCCTTCATGCTAAAAACTCTCAGTAAATTAGGCATTGATGGGACGTATCTCAAAATAATAAGAGCTATTTATGACAAATCCACAGCCAATATCATACTGAATGGGCAAAAACTGGAAGCATTCCCTTTGAAAACTGGCACAAGACGGGGATGCCCTCTCTCACCACTCCTATTCAACATAATGTTGGAAGTTCTGGCCAGGGCAATCAGGCAGGAGAAAGAAACAAAGGGTATTCAATTAGGAAAAGAGGAAGTCAAATTGTCCCTGTTTGCAGATGACGTGATTGCATATTTAGAAAACCCCATCGTCTCGGCCCAAAATCTCCTTAAGCTGATAAGCAACTTCAGCAAAGTCTCAGGATACAAAATCAATGTGCAAAAATCACAAACATTCTTATACACCAATAACAGACAAACAGCAAGCCAAATCATGAGTGAACTCCCATTCACAATTGCTTCAAAGAGAATAAAATACCTAGGAATCCAACTTACAAGGGATGTGAAGGACCTCTTCAAGGAGAACTACAAACCACTGCTCAACGAAATAAAAGAGGACACAAACAAATGAAAGAACGTTCCATGCTCATGGATAGGAAGAATCAATATCATGAAAATGACCATACTGCCCAAGGTAATTTATAGATTCAATGCATCCACATCAAGCTACCAATGACTTTCTTTACATAACTGAAAAAAAAACTTTAAAGTTCATATGGAACCAAAAAAGTGCCTGCATTGCCAAGACAACCCTAAGCCAAAAGAACAAAGCTGGAGGCATCAGGCTACCTGACTTCAAACTATACTACAAGTCTTCAGTAACCAAAACAGCATGGTACTGGTACCAAAACAGAGATATAGACCAATGGAACAGAACAGAGCCCTCAGAAATAATGCCACACATCTACAACCATCTGATCTTTGAGAAACCTGACAAAAACAAGAAATGGGGAAAGGATTCCTTATTTAATAAATGGTGCTGGGAAAACTGGTTAGCCATATCTAGAAAGTTGAAACTGGATCCCTTCCTTACATCTTATACAAAAATTAATTCCAGATGGATTAAAGATTTAAATGTTAGACCTAAAACCATAAAAACCCTAGAAGAAAACCTAGGCAATATCATCCAGGACATAGGCATGGTCAAGGATGTCATGTCTAAAACACCAAAAGCAATGGTAACAAAAGCCAAAATTGACAAATGGGATCTAATTAAACTAAAGCGCTTCTGCACAGCAAAAGAGTGAAGAGGCAACCTTCAGAGTGGGAGAAAATTTCTGCAATCTACTCATCTGATAAAGGGCTAATATCCAGAGTCTACAAAGAACACAAACAAATTTACAAGAAATAAAACAAGCAACCCTATCAAATGTAGGCAAAGGATATGAACAGACACTTCTCAAAAGAAGACATTTATGCAGCCAACAGGCACATGAAAAAATGCTTATCATCACTGACCATCAGAGAAATGCAAATCAAAACCACAATGAGATACCATCTCACACCAGTTTGAATGGTGATCATTAAAAGGTCAGAAAACAACAGGTGCTGGAGAGGATGTGGAGAAATAGGAACATTTTACACTGCTGGTGGGACTGTAAACTAGTTCAACCATTGTGGAAGACAGTGTGGCGATTCCTCAAGGATCTAGAACTAGAAATACCATATGACCCAGCCATCCCATTACTGGGGATATACCCAAATGATTATAAATCATGCTGCTATAGAGACACATGTACACGTATGTTTATTGCGGTGCTATTCACAATAGCAAAGACTTGGAACCAACCCAAATGTCCATCAATAATAGACTGGATTAAGAAAATGTGGCGCATATACACCATGGAATACTATGCAGCCATAAAAAAGGATGAGTTCATGCCCTTTGTAGGGACATGGATGCAGCTGTAAACCATCATTCTCAGCAAACTATCGCAAGGACAGAAAACCAAACACCACATGTTCTCACTCATAGGTGGAAATCAAACAATGAGAACACTTGGACACAGGAAGGGGAACATCACACACCAGGGCCTGTCGTGGGGTGGCAGAGGGCAGGGGAGGGATAGCATTAGGATATGTACATAATGTAAATGATGAGTTAATGGGTGCAGCACATCAGTATGGCACATGTATACATTTGTAGCAAACCTGTACATTGTGTACATGTGCCCTAGAATTTAAAATATAATAAAAAAAGAAAAAAGAAAAAAAATTAAGATAACTAGAAAAAAGATAACAAAGCTGGAGGCATCACGCTATCTGACTTCAAACTATACTACAGGGCTGCAGTAACCAAAACAGCATGATAGTGGTACAAAAACAGACACATAGAATAATGGCACAAAATAGAGAGCCCAGAAACAAGGCTAGACATCTACAACCATCTGATCTTTGACCAAGCCAACAAAAACAAAAAATGGGGAAAGGACTCCCTATCCATAAACAGTGCTGAGATAACTGGCTAGGCATATGCAGAATATTGAAACTGGATGCCTTCCTTACACCATATACAAAAATTAAATCAAGATAGATTAAAGACTTAAGTGTAAAACCCAAAACTATAAAAACACTGGAAGACAACCTAGGCAATATCATTCTGGACATAGGAATGGGCAAAGATTTCATAAAGAAGCCAAAGCAATTGCAACAAAAGCAAAATTGACAAATGGGATCTAATTAAACTTAAGAACTTCTGTATAGCATAAGAAACTATCAACAGAGTAAGCAGACGACCTACAGAATGGGAGAAAATTTTTGCAAGATACGCATCTGACGTAGGTCTAATAGCCAGCATCTACAAGGAACTAACACATATTTACAAGAACAAAACAAACAACCTCATTAAAAATTGGGCAAAGGACATGAACAGATGCTTTTCAAAGAAGACATAGATGCAACCAACAAGCATATGAGAAAAAGTTCAATATCACTGATCATTAGAGAAATGCAAATCAAAACCACAGTGAGATACCATCTCACACTAGTCAGAATGGCTATCATTAAAAAGTCAAAAAAGTAACAGATGCTGATGAGATTGCAGAGAAAAAGGAGTGTAAATTAGTTCAACCATTGTGGAAACAGTGTGGTGATTCCTCAAAGACCTAAAAACAGAACTACCATTCCATCCAGCAATCTCATTACTGGATATCTAACCAAAGCAATATAAATCATTGTATTACAAAGGCACATGCACGCGTATGTCCATTGCAGCACTATTCACAATAGTAAATACATTGAGTCAACCTAAATGTCCATTAATGACAGATTAGATAAAGAAAATGTGATAAATATACACCATAGAATACTATGCAGCCATGAAAAAGAATTAGATCATGTCCTCTGCAGGAACATGGTGGAGTTGGAGGCCATTATCCTTAGCAAACTAACACAGGAACAGAAAAGCAAATACTGTATGTTCTCACTTATAAGTGGGAGCTAAATGAAGAGAACACATGAATACATAATGGGGAATAACAGAGACTGGGGCCTGTCAGAGGGTTGAAGGTGGGAGAAGGGGGAGGATCAGGAAAAATAACTAGTGGGTACTAGGTTTAACTCCTGGGTGATAAAATAATCTGTACAACAAATCCCCATGAAACAAGTTTACCTATGTAACAAACCTGTACATGTACCCCTGAACTTAAAATAAGAGTTAAAAAAAGTGAAGAAAATAAATATTAACTACAGTATAAATTATCACATATGTAGTATAAATAACATTTAATAATAATTTAATTGGTTTCAATATTTACAATAAGTGTTATTAATATTATTATTACTACTACTATTATTAGTTGTGAGATCTGAGCAAGTAAAAGATTGCTTTCTCCAACCTTGTGGATAAGGCAGGAGTTTATGAAGGAAGCTCCACTTAAGTTGTTTCTATTTATTCTTATCTACTTGCCAAAATCCTATTATTCCTAACCCAATTTAAATGGAGATACCCATATGCTAAAAGAATATAACTATCGACCTAGAATTCCATATCTATCAAGTATATCTTTCAAAAATTAGGGCAAATTTATAACATTTTCAGAGAAATGAAAACAAAGTTTACTGCCAGAAGATCTTCACTAAAGGAAATTTTAAATGGTACTTCAAGCAGAAGGAAAGAAATGATCTCATATGGAAAATCTAAGATGAAGGTAAGAATGAAAAACACAGAACGTAGTAACATGAACAAATTTAACTACTTCTTGTAAAAAGAAATTGTTTCGTGGAGTTAAAAACATTAACTCCACAAAATAGTTAAATATGCAAAAATAATATTTAAATCAGGAGATAAAAATGGAGTTAAGGTGTTAGAAGATTTTTATATTGTTAGAGAGAGGGTAAGGATATTAATCTTAAACTTTGATAAGCAAAACAGGCCTGCTTATAGGGCAAAGCTACAAGAATGGCAATGGAGTATACAGTATATTTTCAAATTAATAGAGAGGGAAGTGGAAATTGAAAAAATAGTCTAAAAAAAGCAAGAAGGGACAGAAAACAAAACAAAGAACTGGGGGAATTTTTTAAAAGCACAAAATTGGATGCTAGACATTAATCCTAGTATATCAGTGATGACAGTTAAAATATAAAGACTGTCAAACTAGATTTTTTATTCAAATTAAGCATTTCAAATCTGTTTAGACAGAAATGACACATTTTATTAAATTTTTCATTTCTGTTGAATGAGTTTATAGAAATGTATTTATAGAAACAGTTCTAGGAAAGGCTAGCAATCAAGAAATTGAAGTAGGACGGATAAACCTCAGCACATTTATAAAATGTGCTCAGCTCAACTAGCTACTCAGGAGGCTGAGGCAGGAAGATCACTTGAACTGGGAGGTGGGGGTTGCAGTGAGCCAAGATTAAAATGCACATTTTAATCCTTCTTTACAGAATTAAAGTGTATCTTTCTTGATGGTAACCTAAGTATTATATTGTCAATGCTAAGCAAAAGTCAAAGTTGAAGTGTTCAGGAGAAAAAACACTCAGAAAGAAAAAAGAAAAAAATATAGAGCAGAAATCAATGGAAAACAAAACAAAGTACAATATAGGGATCAAGAAAACAAAAAACCTCCTATTTTTTTTTAAGAAAATGAATGTTTTTAGCAAATTTCCGATGGGATTGATCAAGGAAAAAAGGAAAGACATAAATAGCCAATATCAGGAATAGGATCAAAAGACAGATCTTGAGGACAATAAAAAGGCATGAAAAGAATGATAATGCCAAAAAGAAATTTTTATATCAAATTTATGTTTATGCTGAAGTTATAATAGAAAAAAATTTTAAACTTATATATCTTACCAAAGCTGACTCAAGAAGAGATAGAAAACTCGACCAGTCCTATAACCATTAAATAAATGTAATGTGTAGTCAAAGTTTTTCCTGCAAAAACAAAATCCATGGACCGGGCACAGTGGCTCACACCTGTAATCCCAGCACTTTGGGAGGCCAAGGCAGGTGGATCGCTTGAGTTCAGGAGTTGGAGACCAGCCTCGGCAATGTAGTGAAACCCTGTCTCTACCAAAAATACAAAAAATTAGCCAGATGTGGTGGCATGTTCCTGGGGTCCTAGCTACTCAGGAGGCTGAGGCAGGAGGATCACTTGAACTGGGAGGTGGGGGTTGCAGTGAGCCAAGATTGCCACTGCGCTCCACCTCCACCAGACCCAAGGTATTCTTTTTCACTCACATAGTCCTCCACCCCTCTTCCATACAGCCTCCGTTCTCAGCCACACACAAGATAATAACTGTCTTCCACTCACATACCACCCTATCTTAATCTTTCCAGGCAAGATTCAGTGGTCCTGGTCTCCTCAGTTTCAGCCTGTACTCTACTTGCTGTAAGTATGACCATCTCGTGTCTCCAGGTTAGATAAGCAGAAACTCTCATTTCATCTGGAAAATTGGATGTATGGAAATATCCAAGGTTTGACAATTGCTCCCTCAAGACTACTCCAATGCAAAAGTGATTATTGTGTGTCTCACACCTTGCCTTTTACATAATGCCCATAGTAGAGGCCTCTTGCCATCTCTTTTGGGCATTGTCTCCCATACTTGATGATCTGGAGGTGTTATTGGGATGAATTCCTTGGGCAGAACCAAGGAAATTCAAGTGACTCTCCCTTATTCCCAGTTCTAATCTATTAATCTATTTCCCTTTCTTTCCACAGAGGCTGGGGGCCTATAATGTCAGTGAAACAGCCCTGTTGGGCCTCAGCAAGACCCTTGCAGGGAGCTGGTACACCAAAGAACATTCGGGCAAACTGTCTGATACCAGGAATCATTGACATATGCTTCAGCACCATGGTGAGGACCACCATGTTTCTACCTCCTGAGCAGTAGTGTGCCTTCCCCTTCCAGGCCATGCCCCACAGAGAGCTGGACTCTCTGGCCTGGACCTATGGACTTTTGCTCTGATATTCATAGCCTTTTGGGATCAGCAGCAGAATCAGAATCAGTTTTTTGTGAGAGGCCACCCCAACAGTTCTTTCACAAGGACACAGGCCTGCAAGATGCACAGCCTATGTGACATGACTCCATCTGTATGAGTGGCACTGACTTTTTTACCTTTCCTGTAGCTCCTTGAGGACCTGGTCTTGGGGGATCACACGAAAAGTCTCTTGAGAGCACAGAGGTAAGTTGTGGAGAGGCCGTGTCCCCTGTGGAGCTGGATTAACATGACCTCAGAACCTTCATGATGAGCGAAAGATCACACAGTATCCCTCACAGGCTTACTCATTCCTGTTTCTGGGGTCTGATGGTCCTCTCGGGCCTGGAATGACCTCTGCAGGTCCCTGCAAAGCCCACATCTCTTCACTTACAGCCCTTCGCTCATCCCCATAGGGGTCTTGACTTCACAGCATCCCATGGGAACCCAGGGCTCATGGGGAAGGTGTAATTAGTCTCAGCCCCACCTCCTTTTTCCATGCAGAGTGGGGCGGCCTGGGGACTGTGTGGGCTCGTGTCCTTCCTGTGCTATCCAGACACCAGCCACATCACTAGAGACAACATCATGGTGGCCAGCATTTCCCCTCACCTCTGAGGGTCAGGAGCTCTGAGCTTGGGCTTGTGTCTGGTGCAGGAGCTTCAGAGGGTCCTTGGGCCACCCTACTGCAACACCTTATTAACAATGGTTCCATGCTCCAAATACACACTTTGATTCAAAACTGTCACTGGCAGAAATAATAAAGAACATCAGAAATATGTCATATCACAAGAGGGCTTGTGGTATGAAGCTATCATTAAAATCAGATAAAGTGATGTCAGCTTCACCAGAAACTAAATGGTGTTCTTGGGAGTCTTAAGGAAAGGAGCTAAACTCAGGCAGAGAGAGGGAGAGCTGGAAGGAAGGAAAAGAAAAAGGCATTTTGAGTATGCTGCTAGATGCTGTCATGAGGATTTTCTCCTAAACATCTCTGTGAGCCTGATGACTTGGAGCAATTTAAGGAAAATGCTTTGAGGGCACACAGCTAGGCCATGATCAGAAACAGAACCCAGTCTGTTGGTGCACCAGGAAGGGATCAGCATGGAACCTGTATTTGAGAGGAAAGATCAGCCCCTGCAGTTCTCATTCTTCTCTCAGATCCTTATCCTAAAAGTCTGGCTCTGGTCTACCTGCATTCACGCAATTCAGCCTTCCACAGATAAGTGCCACGGCAGTAACTATCATCTCTCATACAATTTAAACCCTTGGTGCTTGAAAGTCAGGAACAGTGCCAGACCTTGAGTGCCCCACCCATATCCCTTTGGCCCACACTGGGATCAAAGACATCTTTGATGAATAATTCCCAGATACACGGAAGGCTCTCCACCTCAAGCCCTCGTATCTCTCTCCTGGAGAGAGGTAAGCCTGTATAAAGGGGCACAAACCAACGTAATATGTAAGAACTAGAGACTTGCTCTCATCAGCCCTTCCTGAGAAATCCCCCAGAAGACAAGCTTTCGACAACCAAATTAACTAGAAGGACATTGACATAAGGACTGATGGTGAATACTATAGTTCCTTATAGAACTAAAACAAATGAGTTTAAAAGGAAGGCAGTATGACATACAATGGCTTTCTGCTCTGATGCTATAGATACAGCAGAACTATAAAAAAAACTAAATATTGGCCAGGTGTGGTGGCTCAGGCCTATAATTCTAACACTTTGGGAGGCTGAGGCAAGAGGATTGCTTGAGGTAAGGAGTTTGAAACAAGTCTGGCTAACGTGGCGAAACCCTGTCTCTACTAAAAATACAAACACTTAGCCAGGTATGGTGGTGTGTGCCTGTAGTCCCACCCCGCTACTGGGGAGGCAGAGGCATGAGAATCCCTTGAGCCTGGGAGGCAGAGGTTGCAGCAAGCTGAGATTGTGCCACTGCACTCCAGCCTGGGCAACAGAGTGAGACTCTGCCTCCAAAACAAAACAAAACAAAACAATAAAACTTAACATAGTTACTGTATTAGTCTGTTCTTAGGCTGCTAATAAAGACATACCTGAGACTGGGTAATTTATAAAGAAAAAAAGATTTAATTGACTCACAGTTCCACATAGCTGGGGAGGCCTTACAGTCATGGCAGAAGGCAAAGGAGGAGCAAAGTCACACCTTCAATGGTGGCAGGCAAGAGAGCTTGTGCAGAGGAACTCCCATTTATCAAACGATCGGATCTCTTGAGACTTATTCACTACCATGAGAACAGTAGGGGGAAAACCACGCCCATGATTCAATTATCTCCACCTGGACCACCCTTGACATGTGGGGATTGTTAAAAATCAAGGTGAGATTCGGGTGGGGACACAGCCAGACCATATCAGTTACTTATAGAACCAAAACTAAATGAGAGTTATAAGAGAGGGAGTATGGAATGTAATGGCTATATGATTTGATAATGTAGGTATAGTACAACTATAAAAATGAAGGGGAGGTTGGAGATGGCACTTGCAAAGGAAAATTTTAGCTATTTTCAAAAATAGTGGTAATAGAATAGTTTTGTATTCCTCAGGCCTTTGTGTGGTTTCAAATTTGACTTGTGAGTATCATTAAACCCATGATAAGTTGTTTCTTAGCTCTGTCCAAAGAAAAAGCCTAGATACACCAACCGACCCAAAGCACTTGCACCCCTGGCATTCACATTATGGTCTTAGAATATCGTTTCCCACCAAAAGACCCCAAGGCTTCTTAGAGACGTGCCTGATTCCAGGTCAGGGGCAGGAAATGAGCAAGATGAGTAAAGAACTGTGATCTTTCATTGTCTCAGCTGACGTCACTCTTCTGCTCAGCTGCTCTGTTTCTCTGAGCACCATAGTCTATTAGCTATTGTCATAAATCCCTGTGGGTCAGAGTCCCCTGGCTACCATTCTAGTTTTGCTGCTTAATAGAACAATTAGAACTGATCGGCCTTTCCTGTTTTAGATTTCTTTCATTAGACTGATAAAAGGGACATGAGCTCCACAGACGCCTTCCTCCTTGTCATTCTTTGCTTACAAAAAAGACTCTTGAGCTTCTCTGTGACGTCAGTCTCCCTTTTCTAGTTGATTTCTCATTCTTTTAGTAAAGGGAGTATCCTCTGTAGCATAGTCAACTTACACATTATCTGGTCTTTTAAATAAATCCATTCCCACATGCCTACTCTGTGGTTCAGCATTTGGGGATAGGTATTCCCTGAGATTTTGTTTGACTATGTAATTCATGTTTCCTGTTTCAGGTCTTGTCTTCGCACACTCTTGTCCTGAGCCTTAATTCTCCTCTTTTTTCACCATACCACCTATCTCATTTATCCATTTTCTTCTATATTCTCTCATGGCTTGTGGTTCTCTACAGGGGTCAAAGCCAACCACAATGGAATGGCAGTAAGTTGTATCTTGCAGCTCCTTCCAAATGATGATACTTCCTGGCCCAGCTGAGGTTGTGAGACAGTGAGGGTTTGTGTTAACCATCTGAGAGTGGGTGGAGTCTGGTGGACTCTGGAATTGGGTTTTGAGAGAGGAAGCATCAATTCTGTCACACTGAATACTGGAAGTGTAAAAAATTCAGAAGGGGAGAAAAAAAGCAGGAGTCATGCCTCAATTTGGTGTATAGCTTAATATTTAAGAACATGGGCTTTGGAATTGGTGGACTGGTTTCAAATCTTCTCTCTATTGCTTACTATGTGAGTGACTTTGGTAAAGTTAAAGTCTCAATTTTTTCCTCATCTATAAAAGTGATGAGTAAATAATATGTGTCTGATGGTTAAATGACATATTAAGCATTAGGTAAATTTACCTTTATTAGTAATAATTGTATGAAGAATCTAGTAAAGGTCTTGATGATCTATCCTCAGTGGCTCCAGAATTTGCAATCAGGACTAGTCTGGGAGCTGCACACTGCCTTGCTGTAGGCGAGTGGTAGTGGAGGGGCCTAAAACTATATTTCTAAGACACTTTACAAAAATTGAGAAAATAAATAAAATGACTCTGGGAGATGTTTCCTGTCTGATGACCAAAAGTGATGAGAGGGAACTGGGATTGCTTAGCAGAGAGAAGGCCAGGCAAAACTGGGACAGGTGAAGGTAACATAACCTGTTTCATGGTTTGAAGGGCTGTCATAGGGAAGAGAAAATTGACTTGCTCAATAATGCTCAATGGTGGCCGGGTGCGGTGGATCACACCTGTAATCCCAGCACTTTGGGAGGCTGAGGCAGGTGGATCACGAGGTCAGGAGTTCGAGACCAGCCTGACCAACATAGTGAAACCTTGTCTCTACTAAAAATACAAAAATTAGTTGGGTGTGGTGGCATGCACCTGTAATGCCAGCTACTTAGAAGGCTGTGGCAGGAAAATTACTTGAACCCCAGAGGTGAGGTTGCAGTGAGCTGAGATCACACCACTACATTCCAACCTGGGTGACAGAGACTCTGTCTCAAAAAATAATAATAATAACAATAATAATAATAATGCTCAATGATGTAAGTAAAAGGGATGCATCTAATACCAATGGGAAGAAGCTGTATATAGAGAAAGGTTTCTGCTCCTATTAAAAAGATGTTTTCAAATCCCCAAAGAGAAAATATAGCCATGGGTAATGGGAATTTCCCGTCACTAGAACTTTTCAAGAGAGGATGGAAGGTCTACTTTGCTGTAAGGTTGCAGAGGGAATGAACCTCTGACAGGTTTTAAGTAGATAATCTAAAGACAGTTCCACACCAGAAAGTCTCTGATTCTTTATTGAGGTATCTTGTTTTTAAAGGAATATAAAGATAAACTTGTGGGAATGGGTCAGAGCAATCTCAAGGATCAGATGAGAGTAAAAGCCAGAACGTTGAAGTGATTTGAACTGGATGAAATGAACCAATAATGCTTTTAAGCAGTGTTATGCCCACAGAAAAGTATGAACCCATATATTTATAACCCGCCAAATTTGTGCATATGCTGTATTCCTGAAATAAACTGCTCTTTTCTATCAGGGGAACCCGCCCCTGATAATTCAACGTTATTTCGTGGAGGTTCTTTTCTATTTCCCTAAGTGTTGGCCAGTCTGAGAAATAAAGGGAAAGAGTACAAAAGAGAGAAATTTTAAAACTGGGCATCTGGGGAAGACATCACATGTCGGCAGGTTCTGTGATGCCCCCCAAGCTGCCAAACCAGCAAGTTTTTGTTAGTGATTTTCAAAAGGGGAGGGAGTGTGTGAATAGGGTGTGGGTCACAGAGATCACATACTTCACAAGGTAATAAAATATCACAAGGCAAATGGAGGCAGGGTGAGATCACAGGACAAGAGCGAAATTAAAAATGCTAATGAAGTTTCATGTCCCACCGGGCACACATTGTCATTGATAACATCTTATCAGGAGACAGGGTTTGAGAGCAGACAACCGGTCTGACCAATATTTATTAGGCAGAAGTTTCCTCATCCTAATAGGCCTGGGAGCACTATGGGAGACCAGGGCTTATTTCATCCCTTATCTGCAACTCTATAAGACAGACATTCCCAGAGTGGCCATTCAGAGACCTCCCCCCAGGAATGCATTCTCTTTCTCAGGGCAGTTCCTTGCTGAGAAAAAGAATTCAGTGATAGTTCTCCTATTCACTTTTGAAAGAAGAGAAATATGGCTCTGTTCTGCCTGGCTATCAGGCAGCCAGACCTAATGGTTATCTCCCTTGTTCCCTGAACATTGCTGTTATCCTGTTCTTTTTTCAAGGTGCCCAGATTTCATATTGTTTAAACATACAGCTTTGAGAACAATTTGTGCAGTTAACGCAATCATCACAGGGTCCTGAGGTGACATACATCCTCAGTTTACAAAGATGATGGGATTAAGAGATTAAAGTAAAGACAGGCATAGGAAATCACAAGAGTATTGATTGGGAAGTGATAAGTGTCCATGAAATCTTCACAATTTATGTTCGGAGATTGCAGTAAAGACAGGTGTAATAAATTATAAAAGTATTAATTTGGGGAGCTAATAAATGCCCATGAAATATTCACAATTTATGTTCTTCTGCCATGGCTTCAGCTGGTCCCTCTATTTGGGGTCCCTGACTTCCCGCAACACTTTTCTTAGTTGACTCCTAAATAATAGCTCCCAAATGACTCTTCAGGAATGAAACTTCTTTAGAGCAAAATCATCCAAAATGGAAAGGAAATCTTCAAAAGACTAGAAACATTACTTTTGGCTGAACATGATGGCTCACACCTGTAATCCCAGCACTTTGGGAGGCTGAGGTGGGTGGATCATGAAGTCAGGAGTTCAAGACCAGCCTAGCCAAGATGGTGAAAACCCATCTCTACTAAAAATACAAAAAACAAAAACAAACAAACAAAAACACTAGCCGGGCATGGTGGGGCTCCTGTAGTCCCAGCTACTTAGGAGGCTGAGGCAGAGAATTGCTAGAACCCTGGAGGCAGAGGTTGTAGTGAGCTAAGATGGTGCCACTGCACTCCAGCATGGGCAACAGAGTGAGACTCCATCTCAAAAAAAAAAAAAAGAAATTAGCCAGGCATGACAGCATATGCCTATAGTCCCAGCTACTCAAGGGGCTGTGGTGGGAGGATGACTTGAGCCTGGGAAGTTGAAGTAAGCTACAGTAAGCTGTGGTTTCACTACTGCACTCCAGCCTGGACAACAGAGCAAGACCCTGCCTCAAAAAGGAAAGAAAGGAAAGAAAAGGAAAGAAAGGAAAGGAAAGGAAAACATTGCTCTGTCAAGCATGACAGAACCAAACAACAGTGAACCAAAGTCCCAGTATGTGTACAGACATACATCAGAGATACAGTAGGTTCAGTTCCAGACCACCACAATAAAGCAAGTATTACAATAAAGCAAGTCACAGGAACTTTTTGGTTCCCTAGTGCTTACAGAAGTTGTGTTTACACTATACTGTATCATAAGTGTGCAGTACCACTATGTCTAAGAAACAATGTGCATACCTGAATTTAAAAATACTTCACTGCTAAAAAATGCTAACAATCAGCTGAACATTCATCAAGTCACACTCTTTTTGCTGGTACGGGGTCTTGCCTCAATGTTGATGGCAGCTGACAGATCAGAGTGGTAGTTGCTAAATGTTAGGGTAGCTGTGGCAATTTCTTCCACTAAGACAACAGTGCAGTTTGTTGCATTGATTGACTCTTTCTTTCACAAAACATTCCTCTGTAGCATGCAATGCTGTTTGATAGCATTTTACTCACAGCAGAACTTCTTTTAAAATTGGAGTCAATGCTCTCAAACCCTACTGTTGCTGAATCAGCTAAGCTTATGTAATATTCTAAATCCTTTGCTGTCATTTCAGCAAAGTTCACAGCATCTTCACCAGGAGTAGATTCCATCTCAAGAAACTGCTTTCTTTGCTCATTCATAGAAAGCAACTTCTCATTTGTTCAAGTTTTATCAGGAGATTGCAACAATTCAGACACATCTTCAGACTTCACTTCTAATTCTAGTTCTCTTGCTTTTTCCACCACATCAGCTATTACTTGCCTTCCTTCACTGAAGTCTTTAACCCTTCAAAGTAATCCATGAGGGCTGGGAATCAATGTCTTCCAAACTCCTGTTAATGTTGATATTTTGACCTCCTCCTATGATCACACTTATTCTTAATGACATCCACAATGGTTAATCTTTTCCCGAAGATTTTCAATTAACTTTGCCTAGATCTGTTAGAGGCATCACAGTTTATGGCAGCTATAGCCTTACAAAATATATTTTTTAAGTAATAAGACTTGAAAGTCAGGCCAGGCGTGGTGGTTCACGCCTGTAATCCCAGCACTTTGGAGACTGAGATGGGTGGATCACTTGAGGTCAAGAATTCGAGACCAACCTGGCCAACATGGTGAAAACGCATCTCTACTAAAAATACAAAAAATTAGCCAGGTGTGGTGGTGCACACCTGTGATTCCAGCTACTCAGGAGGCTGAGGTGGGAGAATTGCTTGAACTCAGGAGGCAGAGGTTGCAGTGAGCGGAGATTGCACCACTGCACTCCAGCCTGGGAGACAGAGTGAGACTCAGTCTCAAAAAAAAAAAAAAAGACTTGAAAGTCAAAATTGCTCCTAATCCATGGGCCACAGAATGGATGTTGTGTTAGCAGGCATGAAAACATTACTCTCCATGTACATGTCTATCAGAGATCTTGGGTGACCCGCTGCATTGTCAATGAGCAGTCATATTTCTTTTTTTTTTGGCATGTGAAGAAAAGCATGTAAAATTCCATTTTATTTGCTTTCAATAATATCAACATGAATGATAACAAAAGATGCTGTATTTCTAAAGCATATGGCAATGGCCTACAGATAATTACCTTAGAGGAGGGGATGGGCAATGGAGATCCCCGTGTATTGGGTTATTTCTTTATATCTATCTATCTATCTATCTATAGATAGATAGATAGATAGATAGATAGATATACACTTTAAGCTCTAGGGTACATGTGCACAATGTGCAGGCTCGTTACATAGGTATACATGTGCCATGCTGGCCTGCTACACCCATCAACCCGTCATTTACATTAGGTATTTCTCCCAATGCTATCCCTCCCCCCACCCCCCATTCCATGACAGGCCCTGGTGTGTGATGTTCCCCACCCTGTAACCAAGTGTTCTCATTGTTCAATCCCCACCTATGAGTGAGAACATGCGGTGTTTGGTTTTCTGTCCTTGTGATAGTTAATGAACAGTCATATTTCAAAAGGAATCTTTTTTTTCTGAGGAGTAGGTCTCAATAGTGGACATAAAATATTCAGTAAACCATGCTGTAAACAGATGTGTTGTCATGCAGGCTTTGTTTTTCCTTTTATGTAAGGCACAGGCATAATACTTGTGGAACTTAGGATTTTTGGAATTGTAAATGAGCACTGGCTTCAACTTAAAGTCACTAGCTGCATTAGCCCCTAATTAGAAAGCCAGCCTGTCCTTCAAATCTTTGAAGCCAGGCACTCACTTCTGTCTAGCTATGAAAGTCCTAGATGACATTTTCTTCCAATAGAAGGCTGTTTTGTCTACATTGAAAATCTTATGTTTGGTGTAACCACCTTCATTAATGATCTTAGCTAGATCTTCTGGATAACTTGCTGCAGCTTCTACATCAGCACTTTCTACTTCATCTTGTACTTTTGTGTTCTGGAGATGGCTTCTTTCCTTAAACCTCATGGACCAACTTCTGCTAGCTTCGAACTTTTCCTCTGAAGCTTCCTCACCTCTCTTAGGTGCCCATAATTCTCTTTAATTGAAGATAATTAGGTCCTTGCTCACTCAGGATTAGGCTTTGTCTTAAGAGAATGTTGTGGCTGGTTTGATCTTCTATTCAGACCACTAGAACTTTCTCCATATCAGCAATAAGGCTGTTTTGCTTTCTTATCATTCCTGTGTTCACTGAAATAGCACTTTTAATTTCCTTCAATAACTTCTCCTTTGCATTCACGACTTGGCTAACCGTTTGATGGAAGGCCTAGCTTTTAGTCTATCTTGGCTTTCAATGTACCTTCCTTACTAAGCTTAATCGTGTCCAGCTTTTGATTTAAAGTGAGAGATGTGTGACTCTTCCTTTCACTTGAACACTGAGAGGTCATTGCAGGGCTATTAGTTGGCTTAATTTTAATATCATAATGTCTCAGAGAATAGGGAGGTCTGAAGAGAGGGAGAGACAAGACTGTTCAGTGGAGCAGTCAAGATATATAGCATGTATAGATTAAGTTCACCATTTTATATGGGCTCAGTTTGTGGCACTGCAAAACAATTGCAATAGTAACATCACAGATCACCATAATGAATATAATAATAATAATGAAAAAGTTTGAAATATTGTGAGAATCACCAAAATGTGGTGCAAAGACACGAAATGAGCACATGCTCTTGGGAAAATGGTGCCAATAGATTTGCTTGATGCAAGTTTGCCACAAACCTTCAATTTGTAAAAAAACGCAGTATCTGCAAAGTGCAATAAAGTGAAGAATAACAGAATGAGATTTGCAGGTACTTTAATGATGAATAAGTGTCATTATACATTTGTAAACAGCCATAGAACATACAACACCAAGAATGAACTCTAATGCAAACTATGGACTTTGGGTAATTAAGATTTGTCAATGTAGGATCATCAATTATAACAACTGTATTTCTTTGATGGGGAATGTTGATAATAGGGGAAGCTAGGCAGGTACAGGGACTGTGGATATATGGAAAATCTCTGTATCTTTCTCCTAATTTTGCTGTAAACCTGAAACTGCTCTATAAAAGCTTTTTAAAATGCATGGAACACATTTTCTAAAAAGTTAATTGAAATCCACAACATTAGTTTTATGACCCACTAATGATTGAGACCTGCAATTTGAAAAACAGTCCTCCATAGCTACTTTAAACAATGGTAGTGGAAACTGGGCATGGTGGCTAGTGCCTATAATCCCAGAACTTTGGGAGGCCTCGGCAGAATTGCTTGAGTCCAGAAGCAGGATGGTGAAAACCCATCTCTACAGAAAATTAAAAAATTAGCCACGTATGATGGCACATGACTGTAGTCCCAGCTACTCAGGAGGCTGGAGTGGTCAAGGCTGCAGTGAAACATGATCACACTACTGCACTCCAGCCTGGGCAACAGAGTGAGACCCTGTTTTTAAAAAAACTGGTAGTGGAGAAACTGCTTAATATACTTAACATATAAGTTATACCTGGGAACATTTTAAAGTTTTAAAAATATTAAATTATCAAAAAGTGATATGATGTAGGGTGGGTGAAAGAAAGGGAGATCAGATTCATACCCTTTAGGGTGAGAGGGCTCCAGACCTGAGGATTCAAATTTGGGAAGGGGAAGAAAAATGCACATAGAAGACAAAAGGTATAGATAGGAAATAGATCGAAACACTAATAACTTCATTTGACAAATTCTGCTGAAAACGGAAGAGTATGATCCTCAGTCAGGGGACCTAAAAATGTTTAATTCCCAGATGGCAGTATCACCAGCACATGGTGAACAATATGTTCTTTTAAAAGTAATTTCATTTCTTTTATTTTTAATGACAAAGTAAGACATAAATACATTCTCATCGTAAAAATTAAAATTATACAGAAAAAGTCCTTTTTGACTCTGTTACTTCTCCTTAATTGCAGTGACCTTTCAAGAACAATTTTAACTTTGAGTATACTTCCAGACCTTTCCTAATACATTTTCATTGAGCTAGAAATCAAATGTGCACGAACACATAGAAATATATCAAAAACTTAACTGGTATTATAATGGGTGTTTTGTTCTGTAACTTGATTTTTGCATAACAATACATCACAGAGATTTTTCTATATTAGTGGATATACATTTATCTCATTCTTTATAATGTACTCATAGTACTGATATATTTGGATTTAGATGTCTCACATTGTAAATTTTTTTGTGTGCTCCTGCTGTGTTTTGCTTCTGTTTCTCCTTTCTTGTCTTCTTTTGAGTTATTTGAATATTTTAAAAATATTGCATTTATCAATCATGATTTTCATTATATTTCTTTGTATACTTTTCTTGGTGGTTGCTGTAGAGATTAAAAAATATATAGTTTTTCACTATCTATTTACAGTTATTTTATCACCTTAATTGGAATATAGAAAACTTAACACCTTATAGGACCCCTTACCCTCTCTAATATATGCTATAGTTGTCATGTATTACTTGGTAAAACCCCATCTCTACAAAAAATATGAAAATTAACCAGGCATGGTGGTGCATGACTGTAGTCCCAGCTACTCAGGATGTTGATGTGGGAGGATCACCTGGGCCTGGGGAGGTTGAAGCTGCAGTGGGCCATTATCATACCACTGCACTCCAGCCTGGGTAACAGAGTGAGACCTTGTTTCAAAAAAAATATAGTGGAGAAATTGCTTAATATACTTAACATATAAGTTATATTTGGGAATATTTAAAAGTTTTTAAAATATTAAATTATTAAAAAGTGGTATAACTTAGGGTGGGTGAAAGAAAAGGAGATGAGGTTCATAACCTTTAGGGTAGAAGGCTCTAGACCTGACTATTTAAATTTGGGAAGGGGAAGAAAAATGGGCAAGAAGACATCCATTGAAAATCCTATCAGACAGTGTTATGACTTATGCTTTCAACCATCAAACATATTTTTAAAAATGCAAGAGAATAATAGTCTATTATATTTAACCAGTATAAATCATTTCTGTAGCCCTTACTTCATTCCTGATGTTCAAAGTCTCTTTCTTGTATCATTTCTCTTCTGCCTGAAGGAATTCCTTTAGCAAATCTGTTGGAAAGGATACGCTGGCTCTGAATTCTCTTAGTTTTCCTTTATCTGAGAAAGTTTATTTTACCTTCAATCCTGAAGGACACTTTCACTGAGTCTAGAATTCTGGGTTGACAGGTCTTTTCTTTCAGAATTTTTAAAAATGCCATGTAACTTCCTTGTGGCTCCACAGTTTCTGATGAGAAATCTATAGTCATTTGAGTTGTCCCCTCTCGGTAATATGCTGTTCTCTTCTGGCAGCTTTTGAGATTTTTTTGTCTTCAGATTACAGCAATTGGCTTATGATATGCCTGAATGTAGCTTGCTTTGTTTGTTTGTTTTTCTATTGAGGATTCTCTTACTTTCTTGAATTTGTAGGTTTATGTCTTTCGTCAAATTTGGGAAGTTATTAGCCATTCTTTCTTTTTTTTCTTTTCTTTTCTTTCTTTCTTTTTTTTTTTTTTTTGAAGTCCCATCTCCTTCTGGGACTATCTTCAAATTCAATTACCATTTTGCTATTGAGTCTATCCAGTGAGGTGTTTCTTGTTTATTTGTTTGTTTGTTTTGTTTTGTTTTTTCATGAGACAGGGTCTCACTCTGTCACCCAGGCTGGAGTGCAGTGGCACAATAATAGCTCACTGCAGCCTCAACCTCCGGGTCTCAAGTGATCGTCCTACTTCCACCTCAGCCTCTTGAGTAGATGGGACTACAGACATGTACCACAATACCTGGCTAATTTTTTAAAAATCAGTTATCACAGGTTTTAGTTCTAAAAGTTCCATTTGATTAATTTGTTTGAACTGTTGGACAGTATTCATTATATAAATATACCACAATTTATTTACCCATTTGCCTATTGATAGACAAATGCTTTTAACTCTTCTTTATTATAAACAATATTATAATGAACATGTTTCTTCATACATATGAATGAAGATCTCTTTAGGGTGTATGCCTCTAAATGAAATTGACAGTTCATAGGACAGACCACATCCAGTTATGCCACCCCTTCCTAGATTCTTTCAGTTGTACCATCTCCAAGCCTAGGCCTCTTGCTCAATGAAGAGTTCCATCTGCTGCCTCCTTACCATACCAGACTGGGTGGATATACATCAGCTGCATGGAGGGTATTCACCAGTGCATGAGTAAATGAACTGCAGCTGGGCAGTGGCTTCTCCAGTAGCAGTTGGGCAGTTGGACTATGCCTCCTCTATGTACTCTGAGGAGCAGCTTCAACTCTTTCTGCACCAGGGTCTACAGCTCAGCCTATGTTCTAGTCAAGGCCAGGAGATTCTCTACATTGAACTTCAGCTCTGACTCCTCGTTTCTGCCTTCTGACCCTCTGCCTGTATCTTGCAGAATCTGGCTAAACATGGTCCTGGCTTTGTTCTCTACTTTTGAACCTACATTAAGGGCTATACTTCTATGCCACTGCCCAGAAGAGCCAAGTAATACAATTCTTAAGTGTGGGTGTGGAAGAATTAATGTCCTGTGGGGCAATCTTTGACCAATCAGAAAAATATAGAAATATAATGTGAGCCACACATACAATTTTAAATTTTCTAGTAGCTATGTTTCAAAAATGGAAAAAAATAGCTGAAATTAATTTAAAGAATATGTTTTATTTAGCCCAGTTTATCTAAAATATTGTTTCAACATACAGTCAACATAAAAATTGTTAAGGAGATATTTTATTTTATTTTTTGAGACTGTGTGTTGCTCTGTCACCCAGGCTGGATTACAGTGGCATGATCACAGCTCATTGCAGCCTTTACCTCCCGGGCTCAGGCATCTGCTCACCTCAGCCTCCCAGGTAGCTGGGACTACTGGTGCATGCCATTGTTCCTGACTAACTTTTTTGTATTTTTGTTTGTTTGTTTGTTCGTAGAGACAGGGTTTTGCCATGTTTTCCAGTCTGGTCTCAAACTCCTGGCCTAAGTGAGCCACCCACCTTAACCTCTCAAAGTGCTGGGATTACAAGTGTGAGCCACTGCACCTGGGCCTTTTTATTTTTTTCCCTGAAGGCTTTGAAATCCAATATGTATTTTGTACTGACAGCACATCTCAATTCAAATGCTAAATTTCATCAGAAATACTTCGTATATATTTAGATTTCCTAACATTTATAGTTGAAAAAAATAGATTCACAGGTCCAAGCTGTTTCAACACAAAAGTTTTCCCATAACTGAACTGGGTATCAATTTTAAATTAAAATTAAATTTCGTTAAAATTTAAAATATAGTTTCTTTATCACATTGTCCACATTTCAAGTTTTCAGTAGTCACATATGGCAAGTGGCTACTGTATTGGACAGTACAGTTTTAGACAGAGTCCTAATTTCTGCCTGTTTGGAAGGGAGTTTGGAGCTTCCATATGAGTGTTTTTTTTACATTAAGAGGCAAATCTTCACTAATGGAAGAACATGATATAATAATAATTTGGAATACTGTATTAGTCTGCTAGGGCTGCTATAACAAACACCACAGACTGGGTGGCTTAATCAACAGAACTTTAACTCCTTACAGTTCTGGAGGCTAGAAGTCTGAGATCAAAGTACTGGCAGGTTTGGTTTCACTGTGAGGCCTCTCTCCTTGGTCTTTTCCTCTATGCATGTCTGTATCCTAATCCCTTTTTATAAAGACATGAGTCATTGAACTAGGGCCCTCTCCAATGACCTCCTTTAATCTCAATTACCTCTTAAAGACACTGTCTCCAAATACAGCCGCATTCTGAGGTATTGAGGGTTAGGACTTCAACATATCAATCCTGTGGGGACACAACTCAGCTCCTAACAAAGATTAATCTGGATGTTCTTTTCTTCCATCTTTGATTACCCCCATTCTGGAGATGAGACAAGATGCTGCCAATTCCCTCAGTGTATCAGTTGTCTATTTCTGTGTAACGAGTTACTCCAGAACATAGTAGCTTAAAACAACAAATATTTATTAGCTTACAGTTTCTGTGGGTAAGCTCATCTGGGTAGTGACGGCTCAGAGTCTCTCATGTTGTTACTCTTAGGGTGTCAGCTGGGGTGGACATAGGTTGGAGCATCTGCTTCTAGGATGGCTCACTCACATGGTTGTTGGCAGTAGGCCTCAGTTCCTCATTACATGGGCCTTACCATAGGCTGCTTAAGTGACCTCACATTATGGCCTCCGGCCTGCCTGTGCATGAATGATCTAAAAGAGAGTGAGCAGGAAGTTGCAGTACCTTTTATGACCTACTTTCCTGCTATGGTTTGAAAGTGTGTTTCAAAATTCACATGTTAGAAACTTAATCCCCAATGCAATAATGTTGGTAGGTGGGGCCTTTTAGGAGGAATTGGGTCATGAAGTCCACACCCTCATGAAGGAATTAATGCTGCTATAAAAAGGGCTTGTGGAAATGGGTTCTGTCTCTTCCACACTTCTGCTGTGTGAGGAATAACACTACATCCTCCAGAGAGGATGTAGTGTTCAAGGTGCCATCTTTGAAGCAGAGACCAGGCTCTTACCAGATACCAAATCTGCCAGTGCCTTGATCTTCCAGGCCTCCAGAGCTGTGAGAAATAAATTTCTGTTCTTTATAAATTACCCAGTCTCAGGTATTCTGTTATAGCAGAATGAAACAGACTATAACATCTCCCAAGTACATAGTGTCACTTCCACTCTATTCTAGTCATTAGAAGCAAGATGCTAAGTCCAGTCCATACTCAAAGGGAGATAAATTTGGTTCTACCGCTTGAAGGGAGGGATGTCAATTAAATTATGAACATATTTTAAAACCACCACACCCTGTAAGAGAGTGGTTGGGGTAATTCAGTGAATAAAGTATCATATTTTTAACCTCTAAATTCAAGAGGTATGGTCCAGGCCTTGGATACACACACAAAAAGAAACCAGAAAAAAAAAAAAAAATACAAGACAATAAACAGACTAGAAAATTCTTATGAGCTGGGACGAGAGAAGAATTTGGAGTGGAGATGTAGAGTGGCAGTGGTGTAAGTGCCCTGTTCCTGCTTAGTCTAGAGCTGGGGTAACTAATGTCCAGATATAATTCCCCTTAATGTTTAGGGCCTGAGCAAGAGAACTCAGGCTGTCCTTCCAAGCAGCAAACAACAGGAGTAGTCTCTAGGCTATTAGGGCATAGCAGTCCTGCAGACAAAAGTGTTTTGCGTGTGGGATAAAGGAAGTCCAGAGACAGTCCTCTGCTTTCCAAGGCCCTGGGCCAGGGTGGGGACTGGTAAGGAAGAATGTTGAAAGTTCCATGGGCCTGAAGTATGTCACAGAAATTGAGATAGCAGAGACTGCAATTTTTCAAGGAATGTCCTGGTTTGGACAAGAAAGTAAATAGAAACTTTTGGAATGGATGATTCTTGCTGAGGATTGAAGGGTAGGAATATTTAAAATGATCATTGACATCAAATTGTTTTCCAAAAATACTGTATAAATAGGTAGTCCATAGCTGCCATGTTTTTCCAACATTTGTAATAACAATGTTTTAAAGTTTTGTCACTCCAATTAGTGAAAAAAAAAAGACATAAATTAGTTTTAATTTTATTCTTCATAGTTACTAGAAGTTTGAGGATCTTTTATGTTGTTATTTACTGTTTTGGTTTCCTCTTCTGTGAATTGCCTGCTCCTCTCTTTTGGCCATATTTCTATACTGTCTTTTCTTTACATTTGTGAGATGTATTTGTATACTTGAAAGTGAATCCTTCACTTGTTATTTGTTGCAAATGTGCTATCATGGACTGCCACTTGTCCTTTAAGCTTGTTTACAGTATCCTTTGTTACACAGAAGTTTTAAATTTTAATATTACCAAATACATTGATCTTTTCCTTTGCAGTTTCAGTTTTTATATCTTGTTTAGGAAGTTCACCCATCTCCAAATCACAGAGATACATTTCTACATACTTTTCTAATCATTTAAAAGTTATATTTGCTTTCAGTGATCTAAAATCTATTTTTTCTAGTTATATAAGGTTGTGATCTAATTTTATTTTTTTCCAAAAGGTGTTCCAGTTTTCCCAGCCTTTCTTCTGAATAGTTGCTCCTTTCCTTACTGAGCTTGGATGCCTCCTCTACTGTCCACTGGGTCCCACATGAGTATGGATCCATGTCTGGGCCCTCTACTCCATTTCATGGTTTATTTCCCTTCTCCAGTGATGACATCACATTGTTTTGAATTCTAGAACCTTCAATACTTTTTGGCTAGCAGGGCAAGCAAACCTTTCTCACACACACATACCTGTGTTCTCTTTTAAAATTGTTTAAGCTTTTGAGTGCCTTGACTTTTCCTTTGCCAATTTAGAACAGTTTCCTGAAAATCCTGCTGAAGTTTCAGTTGGGATTGCATTGAATTTGTAGGCTAATTTGGGGGATAATTGACATCTTTACAGTGCTGTTTTCTCATCCAGAAACATAAACATTTGTTTACATTTGCCTTTTGTTCTATATCTTTCAATACAGATTTTAACTTTTCCTATGAAAAATTTGTGCATATTTCATTAGGTTTATTTCTAAATATTTGATATGTATTTATTGATGTTGTCTACTTGGTGTCTTTTTAAAAAAAATGTGTTAGAATCTCCTCCTATGTTTACGTATTTGCTTTTATTTCCCTGTAATTCTATTTTTTAATTTATATAAAAAACAGGATGTTTAAATTGAAGTTTCGATGAAGGCATAAGATATTATAAATGTGAAATTACAAAGCCAGGTCATCATATATAAATATTTAAAGAAAATGTTTAAAAATTTGTTCCATGACTTAAAAAACCTCCCACCTAGTTTGAGAACATAAAAAAGGAATCAGGGTATGGAAAGGGACATACTCCATTTTGAAGAGATTTGTGAAGAGATTTCTTTGGAAAGGCATGATCCCTTGCTGTTAATACCCACCCCATCATGAGCCTTGGGAAGAAGGAGTTGCTGCATCTCAATATTCTTTAAACAATTACCCTTACTTTCCCCTAAAGGCCCAGCTTTCCAGCCTCCCATCCAATCCCCCCACCAAAGGGTTTTAAAAAAATTCAAGTAATGTATGTAGCAGACACCACAGGACCACACAGCTCAACTCCCAAAGCCTCATTCTGAGGCCAGGAATGGAGCAAAGGTAAACACATTTTGAATGTTATGTGACATCTGTTTTAGTTTGCGTCATAATTTCTTCACTATTGTATCAAAATAGTTCAGTGTATGTCAGGTTCTTCTTCTTCTTCTTCTGTTTTTTTTTTTTTTTTTCTTTTTGGAGACAGGATCTCTCTCTGTCACCCAGGTTGGAGGACAGTGGCGTGATCTGGGCTCACTGCAGCCTTGACCTCCCAGGCTCAAGCAGTCCTCCTACCTCAGCCTCCCAAGAAGCTGGGACTACAGGCATGTGCCACCATGCCTAGCTAATTTTTGTATTAGGCTCTCCTTATAAAAGTGTGATGGTGAAGGTGCTAGAATATGTTATTGACTTGATTTAGGTCAAAATGGGCTTCTGACCAAATCATCAGAATACCAACTCACTGTACTTAGCTAGAAAGGCTGGAAGTTGGAAAGTTTATGATCCTGCTTAGGCAGACATAAAAGTGTAGAGTAATTGTCTTCCTTGCAGCGTTGACAAACAGGGCCCCTTCCCTCTCATGCAGTTAGATTTGGAATTCCATGGTGACTTAATCACTGGGCTAGGGGAGAAGGGTTGTTGCCAGCAACAGGAACTTCAGGGAGGTTTGTGAGAAACAGTTAACAGTGAGAACCCAGGGTACTTCCTTCCCCTAAACAGCCTTTCTCCCAAAGTCCCCATCAGGCTGAGAAGCCTGGGATAGGTTTCCGAATGCTGGAGACAGGGAGTCCCCCAAACACTGAGAATCACTTGGTTACATTAGAGCCTGCAGCCAGAGTAGCAGAGCTAATGGAATGATTCTTACATTAACTGAATTCCTGCATGAGTGAAGGAAGAATAGGAAAGAAAAAAGGGAAAGAAACAGATAAGCTGCTAATGAATCAAAACATTTTTATAATATTTCACTTCTAAGTTAAATACAATCATCTGACTTGTTTATTTGTTTGGAAAATAATGATTTATTTGAGAAGTCTTCAAGAAATTATCAATTTGGTTTTTATTCTTTTGCATTTAGTTGAGTGTGGAGAGGCCAGGGAAAACTGAGGCACCATTGGAAAAGGCATAGAGAGAATGAATAAAAGCATGGGCTCACAGAAGTGATGAATATGTTTTAGAAAAGCACCGAAGGGAGGGCAGAGCAAGATGGCCGAATAGGAACAGCTCCAGTCTCCAGCTCCCAGCGTGAGTGACACAGAAGGTGGGTGATTTCTGCATTTTCAACTGAGGTGCCGGGTTCATCTCACTAGGGAGTGCTGGACAATCAGTGCTGGTCAGTTGCTGCAGCCCAACCAGCAAGAGCTAAAGCAGGGTGAGGCATCGCCTCACCTGGGAAGCACAAGGGGGAAGGGAATCCCTTTTCCTAGCCAGGGGAATTGAGACACACAACACCTGGGAAATTGGGTAACTCCCACCTGAATACTGCACTTTACCAAGGGTCTTAGCAAACAGCACACCAGGAGATTATATCCCACATCTGGCCGGGAGGGTCTGACGCCCACGGAGCCTCCCTCGTTGCTAGCACAGCAGTCTGCAATCTAACTGCAAGGCAGCAGCGAGGCTGGGGGAGGGGAGCCCACCATCCCTGAGGCTTAAGTAGGTAAACAAAGCCGCTGGCAAGCTCGAACTGGGTGGAGCCCACAGCAGCTCAAGGAGGCCTGTCTGTCTCTGTAGATTCCACCTCTGGGGACAGGGCACAGCTAAACAAAAAGCAGCAGAAACCTCTGCAGATGCAAATGACCCTTCCTGACAGCTTTGAAGAGAGCAGTGGGTCTCCCAACATGGAGCTTGAGATCTGAGAATGGACAGACTGCCTGTTCAAGTGGGTCCCTGATCCCTGAGTACCTAACTGGGAGACATCCCTCACTAGGTGCAGACCGACACCCCACACCTCACATGGCAGGGTACACCACTGAGATGAAGCTTCCAAAGCAAAAATCAGACAGGTACACTTGCTGTTCAGCAATATTCTATCTTCTGCAGCCTCTGCTGCTGATACCCAGGCAAACAGGGTCGGGAGTGGACCTCAAGCAATCTCCAACAGACCTACAGCTGAGGGTCCTGACAGAAGGAAAACTAACAAACAGGAAGGACACCCACATAAAATCCCATCAGTATGTCACCATCATCAAAGACCAAAGGCAGATAAAACCACAAAGATGGGGAAAAAGCAGGGCAGAAAAGCTGGAAATTCAAAAAATAAGAGCACATCTCCCCCTCCAAAGGAACGCAGCTCATCAGCAGCAATGGATCAAAGCTGGACAGAGAATGACTTTGACGAGTTGAGAGAAGAAGGCTTCAGTCCATCAAACTTCTCAGAGCTAAAGGAGAAATTATGTACCCAGCACAAAGAAACTAAAAATCTTGAAAAAAGAATGGAAGAATGGATAACTAGAATAATCAATGCAGAGAAGGCCATAAACGAACTGACAGAGATAAAAACAATGACACGAGAAATACATGACAAATGCACAAGCTTCAGTAACTGACTCAATCAACTGGAAGAAAGAGTATCAGCGATTGAGGATCAAATGAATGAAATGAAGAGAGAAGAGAAGTCTAAAGAAAAAAGAGGAAAAAGAAATTAACAAAGCCTTCAAGAAGTATGGGATTGTGTGAAAAGACCAAATCTACGTCTGATTGGGGTGCCTGAAAGTGAGGGGGAAAATGGAACCAAGTTGGAAAACACTCTTCAGGATATCATCCAGGAGAACTTCCTCAACCTATTAAGGCAGGCCAACATTCAAATTCAGGAAATACAGAGAATGCCACAAAGATACTCCTCGAGAAGGGCAACTCTAAGACACATAATTGTCAGATTCACCAAAGTTGAAATGAAGGAAAAAATGTTAAGGACAGCCAGAGAGAAAGGTCGGGTTACTCACAAAGAGATGCCCATCAGACTAACAGCAGCTTTCTCGGCAGAAACTCTACAAGCCAGAAGAGAGTGGGGGCCAATATTCAACATTCTTAAAGAAAAGAATTTTCAACCCAGAATTTCATATCCAGCTAAACTAAGTTTCATAAGTAAAGGAGAAATAAAATCCTTTACAGACAAGCAAATGCTTAGAGATTTTGTCACCACCAGGCCTGCCCTACAAGAGACCCTGAAGGAAGCACCAAACATGGAAAGGAACAACTGGTACCAGCCATTGCAAAAACATGCAAAAATGTGAAGACCATCAATGCTAGGAAGAAACTGCATCAACTAATGAGCAAAATAACCAGTTAATATCATAATGACAGGATCAAGTTCACACATAACAATATTAACCTTAAATATAAATGAACTAAATGGTCCAATTAAAAGACACAGACTGGCAAATTATAAAGAGTCAAGACCCATCTGTTTGCTGTATTCAGGAGACCCATCTCACATGCAGAGACACACATAGGCTCAAAATAAAGGAATAGAGGAAGATCTACCAAGCAAATGGAGAACAAAAAAAAGCAGGGGTTGCAATCCTAGTCTCTGATAAAACAGACTTTAAACCATCAAAGATCAAAAGAGACAAAGAAGGCCATTACATAATGGTAAAGGGATCAATTCAACAGGAAGAGCTAACTATCCTAAATATATATGCACCCAATACAGGAGTACCCAGATTCATACAGCAAGTCCTTAGAGACTTACAAAGAGACTTAGAATACTATACAATAATAATGGAAGACTTCAACACCCCACTGTCAACATTAGACAGATCAACGAGACAGAAAGTTAACAAGGATATCCAGGGATTGAACTCAACTCTGCATCAAGCAGACCTAATAGACATCTACAGAACTCTCCACCCCAAATCAACAGAATATACATTCTTCTCAGCACCACATCACACTTATTCCAAAATTGACCACATAATTGGAAGTAAAGCACTCCTCAGCAAATGTACAAGAACAGAAATTATAACAACTGGTTCTCAGACCACAGTGCAATCAAACTAGAACTCAGGACTAAGAAACTCAATCAAAACCGCCCAACTACATGGAAACTGAACAACCTGCTCCTGAATGACTACTGGGTACATAACGAAATGAAGGCAGAAATAAAGATGTTCTTTGAAACCAATGAGAGCAAAGATACAACATACCAGAATCTCTGGGACACATTTAAAGCAGTGTGTAGAGGGAAATTTATAGCACTAAATGCCCACAAGAGAAAACAGGAAAGATCTAAAATTGACACCCTAACATCACAATTAAAAGAACTAGAGAAGCAAGAGCAAACACATTGAAAAGCTAGCAGAAGGCAAGAAATAACTAAGATCAGTGCAGAACTAAAGGAAATAGAGACACAAAAAATCCCTCCAAAAAAATCAATGAATCCAGGAGTTGGTTTTTTGAAAAGATCAACAAAATTGATAGACCACTAGCAAGACTAATAAAGAAGAAAAGAGAGAAGAATCAAATAGATGCAATAAAAAATGATAAAGAGGATATCACCACCGACCCCACAGAAATACAAACTACCATCAGAGAATACTATAAACACCTCTATGCAAATAAACTAGAAAACCTAGAAGAAAAGGATAATTTCCTGGACACTTACACTCTCCCAAGACTAAACCAGGAAAAAGTTGAATCCCTGAATAGACCAATAGCAGGCTCTGAAATTGAGGCAATAATTAATAGCCTACCAACCAAAAAAAGTCCAGGACCAGATGGAGTCACAGCTGAATTCTACCAGAAGTACAAGGAGGAGCTGGTACCATTCCTTCTGAAACTATTCCAATCAATAGAAAAAGAGGGAATCCTCCCTAACTCATTTTATGAGGCCAGCATCATCCTGATACCAAAGCCTGGCAGAGACACAACAAAAAAAGAGAATTCTAGACCAATATCCCTGATGAACATCGATGCAAAAATCCTCAATAAAATACTGGCAAACCGGATCCAGCAGCATATCAAAAAGCTTATCCACCATGATCAAGTGGGCTTCATCCCTCGGATGCAAGGCTGGTTCAACATATGCAAATCAATAAATGTAATCTAGCATATAAACAGAACCAAAGACAAAAGCCACATGATTATCTCAATAGATGCAGAAAAGGCCTTTGACAAAATTCAACAGCCCTTCATGCTAAAAACTCTCAATAAACTATGTATTGATGGAACGTGTCTCAAAATAATAAGAGCTATTTATGACAAACCCACAGCCAATATCATACTGAATGGGCAGAAACTGGAAGCATTCCCTTTGAAAACTGGCACAAGACAGGGATGCCCTCTCTCACCACTCCTATTCAACATAGTGTTGGAAGTTCTGGCTAGGAAAATCAGGCAAGAGAAAGAAATCAAGGGTATTCAGTTAGGAAAAGAAGAAGTCAAATTGTCCCTGTTTGCAAATGACATGATTGTATATTTAGAAAACCCCATTGTCTCAGCCCCAAATCTCCTTAAGCTGATAAGCAACTTCAGCAAAGTCTCAGGATACAAAATTAATGTGCAAAAATCACAAGCATTCTTATACACCAGTATCAGACAAACAGAGAGCCAAATCACGAATGAACTTCCATTCACAATTGCTTCAAAGAGAATCAAATACCTAGGAATACAACTCACAAGGGATATAAAGGACCTCTTCAAGGAGAACTACAAACCACTGCTCAGTGAAATAAAAGAGGACACAAACAAATGGAAGAACATACCATGCTCATGGATAGGAAGGATCAATATTGTGAAAATGGCCATACTGCCCAAGGTAATTTATAGATTCAATGCCATCCCCATCAAGCTACCAATGAGTTTCTTCACAGAATTGGAAAAAACTGCTTTAAAGTTCATATGGAACCAAAAAAGAGCCCACATCTCCAAGACAATCCTAAGTCTAAAGAACAAAGCTAGAGGCATCACGCTACCTGACTTCAAACCATACTACAAGGCTACAGTAACCAAAACAGCATGGTACTGGTACCAAAACAGAGATATAGACCAATGGAACAGAACAGAGTCCTCAGAAATAATACCACACATCTACAGCCATCTGATCTTTGACAAACCTGAGAGAAACAAGAAATGGGGAAAGGATTCCCTATTTAATAAATGGTGCTGGGAAAATTGCCTAGCCATAAGTAGAAAGCTGAAACTGGATCCTTTCCTTACTCCTTATACGAAAATTAATTCAAGATGGATTAGAGACTTAAATGTTAGACCTAATACCATAAAAACCCTAGAAGAAAACCTAGATAATACCATTCAGGACATAGGCAATGGCAAGGACTTCATGTCTAAACCACCAAAAGCAATGGCAACAAAAGCCAAAATTGACAAATGGGATCTCATTAAACTAAAGAGCTTCTGCACAGCAAAAGAAACTACCATCAGAGTGAACAGGCAACCTACAGAATGGGAGAAAATTTTTGCAATCTACTCATCTGACAAAGGGCTAATATCCAGAACCTACAAAGAACTCAAACAAATTTACTAGAAAAAAACAAACAACCCCACCAAAAAGTGGGCAAAGGATATGAACAGACATTTCTCAAAAGAAGACATGCATACAGCCAACAGGCACATGAAAAAATGCTTGTCATCACTGGCCATCAGAGAAATGCAAATCAAAACCACAATGAGATACCATCTCACACCAGTTAGAATGGCAATCATTAAAGTCAGGAAACAACAGGTGCTGGAGGGGATGTGGAGAAATAGGAACATTTTTACACTGTTGGTGGGACTGTAAACTAGTTCAACCATTATGGAAAACAGTATGGCAATTCCTCAAGGATCTAGAACTAGAAGTACCATATGACCCAGCCATCCCATTACTGGGGATATACCCAAAGGATTATAAATCATGCTGCTATAAAGACACATGCACACGTATGTTCATTGCGGCACTATTCACAATAGCAAAGACTTGGAATCAACCCAAATGTCCATCAGTGACAGACTAGATTAAGAAAATGTGTCACATATACACCATGGAATACTATGCAGCCATAAAAAAGGATGAGTTTGTGTCCTTTGTAGGAACATGGATGCAGCTGGAAACCATCATTCTCAGCAAACTATCTCAAGAACAGAAAACCAAATACTGCATGTTCTCACTCATACGTGGGAACTGAGCAATGAGATCACTTGGACTCGGGAAGGGGAACATCACACCCCAGGGCCTATTATGGGGAGTGGGGAGAGGGGAGGGATTGCACTGGGAGTTATACCTGATGTAAATGACGAGTTGATGGGTGCTGATGAGTTGATGGGTGCAGCACACCAACATGGCACAAGTATACATATATAACAAATCTGCACGTTGTGCACATGTACCCTAGAACTTAAAGTATAATAATAATAAAATAAAATAAAATAAATAAAGGAAAAATTAATGATGGCATTTCCAATAAACTTTGAGAAACTAAAAAAAAAAAAAAAAAAAAAAGAAGGAAGAAAAGAAAAGCACCCAAGATGAAAATACTCACTTTGATTTACAGGTTGCCACATTTTCAGAAACATTTCTGTACCACATAACAAAAGGAGCTTGCAGAAAGACTCATGAAAATTGAAGAAAAAAGTGAAAAAAGGAGTATTTTTTCTTTTAGTATCACATTTTAGCTGCAATGACATAGAAATTTTTGCTCATGTTGTGAACCCTATAGAAAGCTAGTTCAAAAGAATTTAATCATAACAGAAATTTGTCATTGAAAGTCATGAGTCCAAATGTCATGAGAACTCTGCTTCTCAAGATTCCCAGGGACAAAAGAATGAAGGAAAAAGAACTAAGCCAGATATCTGTTTATATTGATAATGTATTCTTTTTATTTATGCACGTCTCTTCAGTTATTCATTGTACTCAGTGTTAAATCCCATAATAGTTACGAGAGTGTCAATACCAACATTTGGTCCAGCCCTTGGGTCCCTGTCTTAGGATATCTTGCACTGTTATAACAGAATACAACAAACTGGGCAATTTATAAAGAACAGAAATTTATTTCTCACAGTCCTGGAGGCTGGGAAGTCTCCAAGATCAAGGTGCTGACATGTTTAGCTTCTGGTTCCAAGGTGGTGCCTTGTTGCTGTGTCCCCTGGAGAAGAGGAATACTGTCTCCTCAGGCGGAAGAAGGTGGAAGGGGGAAAATTCACTTCTGAAAGCCCTTTTTATAGTGGCATTAATGTATTCATGAGGGCAGAGCCCTCATGACCTAAACATCTCTCATTAGACCTCACCTCGCAACACTGTTGCATGGGATTAAGTTTCCAACACATGTATTTTGGGGGTCATGTTCAGAATAGGAGTCCTATTCTGATGAGTCTGCTTCATATTCTCAAAAGACTACCACCTCTTCCAAGAGTCATTATTCTATACCACCAAGGGTCAGGTTTACCCCTGGAGATAACCTCAGGCTTGGGCTAACTCAGGAATCAAGACCTGACCTTCTTCTGCAGGAAAGCGATCTTCAGGATTTTTCCCTGGGGCTATATCCAAAGAAAAAGTCAAGTAATCACAACACAGAGATAAACCTATTAACAAAGTTTTCAGAAAAGGACAATGGTGGGAAACCAAGAAATGCCTATGTATTAGAGTTCTCCAGAGAAACAGAAACTTACACACACACACACACACACACACACACACACACACACACAGATGCTCCTCAATTTACAATGGGGTTACATCCTTATAAACCCATTGTAAGTTGAAAATATAACAAGTTGAAAGTGCATTTAATATACCTAACCTACTGAAAATCATAGCTTTAGCCTAGTCTGCCTTAAACATGTTCAGAACACTTACATTAGCCTACTATTGGGCAGAATTATATAATGCAGAGCCTACTTTATGGTAAAGTGCTGAATATCTCATGTAATGTATTGAATACTGTACTGCAAGTGAAAAACAGAATGATATGGTTTCTAATTGGATGTGTATTGCTTTTGCGCCATTGTAAAGTCAAAAAATTGTAAGTCAAACCATAGTAAGTTGGGGACTCTCTGTCTGTATGTATATGTGTATGCATGTGTGGAGAGAGAGAGAGACAGAGACAGAGACAGAGAATCAGAGAGATTTATTTTAAAGGATTAGGATTAGCTCTTATGATTGTGGAGGCTGGCAAGTCTAAATCTGCTAAATAGGCAAGGAGGCTGGAGACCCAGGAAAGAACTGATGTAGCTGAATCCAAAGACAGTCTGTTTACAGAATTCCCTCTTCCTCAGAGTACCTCAGTCTGTTTTATCTTAAGGCCTTCAGCTGATTGGCCATCACATTATGAAGGATAATCTGTTTTACTCAGTGCCTACCAATTTAAATGTTAGTCTTATCTAAAAAATACCTTCATAACAACATCCAGACTGGTATTTGACCAAACATCTGGGTGCCATGGCCCAGTCAACTTGACACTTGCAATTAATCACCACAGCATACTTGTTTTACTTAAGCCCTTTGATTGCAAAGGACACTCTCATTCAGTTTGCAACTTACCCCAGAACCAAGGTAGTTCTCAGTTATGGTGAGTCTTTTGCCCACTTTCATAGCTGAAATATCCTCTCCTTCACAGTGCAAATGTCCATTTGGTAACAAGAGAGTAGTGGAGCAGAGATGCAGAGAGAAGCATATATGGAGTTCTCTTGTGCAGTGGCTCTCAACCACAGGAACATGTCAGAATACCTGTGGAACTTTATAAATATAGAGATATTGTGAGATTCTGTCTCTATGAATAAAATAAAATAAAATAAGTCAGGCATGGTGATACAAGCCTGGAGTACCAACTACTTGAAAGGTTGAGGCAGTAAAATATTTTGAGCCCAGGAGTTCAAGCTGCAGTGAGCTATGGTTACATCACTGCACTCCAGCCTGACATTGTGAGAACCTGTCTCAAAAAAAAAGAAAAAAAAAAAAGAGGGCTGGGCACGGTGGCTCACACCTGTAATCTCAGCACTTTGGGAAGCCAAGGCAGGGGGATCACCTGAGGTCAGGAGTTCAAGACCAGCCTCACCAACATGGCGAAACCCCATCTCTATTAAAAGTAAAAAAAATAGCTAGGCATGGTGGTGCATGCCTGTAATCCCAACAACTCGGGAGACAGACAGGAGAATAGCTTGAACCCAGGAGGCAGAGGTTGCAGTGAGCCAAGATCGAGCCACTGCACTCCAGCCTGGGTGACAGAGCAAGATTCTGTCTCAAAAAGAAAAAAAGAGAGATTCTCAGTCCCTTCCCTAAACTGAATCACAGTCACACCGTATTTCCTGATGATGAACACCCCATTAGAAACAGGGTTATATTTAGACAGAAAAGACATCTGATTCAGGGACTGAGAGAGATCTAACTAAAAGTATATTGTGGGCTGGGTGTGGTGGCTTACACCTGTAATCCCAGCTTTGGGAGGCCTAGATGGAAGGATTGCTTAAGGCCAGGAGGTCGAGACCAGCCTGGTCAACATAGCAAGACTCCATCTCTATAAAAAAATTTTTAAAAGTATATTTGTATCTTTAATTCAGAAAGAGTCACTGCACTTTTTGGGCTTTAATGGTGAAGAAGGGGACAAAATGTGTGAAGGGGTGCTATCAAGCATTAATAATTCCAAAGAAAGAGAGTAATACATTGATAAGAAGAAAGCTGATATAAGAATGGCAGATAACAGCAGAAATTAAATACATTATGCACAGGATTCAAATCTAGATGGGTCTTTTACTATGTATGCCCAGATTTCTACTTTCTGGGATAACTCTCAACTATCAGTAATGAAGAATAGCTGAGCATGCTTGATGTGAATGCTGCAGATGTTTACCACATTACAGGATGTAGATAGTATTACAATATCAGAAATGATAATATATCAATACATCTGTCAGGGGTGTGTGAACCAGAGCAACTCTATCTTGAATAGGAACTGGGTAAAATAAGGCTGAGACCTACTGGGCTGCATTCCCAGACAGCTAAGACATTCTAAGTCACAGGGTGAGATAGGAGGTCAGCACAGGATACAGGTCATAAAGACCTTGCTGATAAAACAGGTTGCAGTAAAGGAGCAGTCAAAACCCATCAAAACCAAAATGGTGACGAGAGTGATCTCTGGTCTTCCTCACTGCTACACTCCCACCAGCACCATGACAGTTTACAAATGCCATGGCAACGTCAGGAAGTTACCCTCATATGGTCTAAAAAGGGGAGGCACAAATAATCCACCCCTTGTTTAGCATGTAATCAAGAAATACCCATAAAAATGGGCTGTTCTGTCTATGGAGTAGCCATTCTTTTATTTCTTTACTTTCCTAATAAACTTGCTTTCACTTTACTCTATAGACTCACCCTGAATTCTTTCTTGTGTGAGATTCAATAACCCTCTCTTGGGATCTGGATTGGTACCCCTAACCTGTAACATCTTTTTGGTGATCACAAAGGGATTATAGTGCAGAAATCCACAACTCAAAGGCTAACTTTGGATATGTGATGGGGTTTGGTAACGTATTTCTGGTGAACCATGGATGGGATGATACTGAGGAGAACCCCCCTACAACCCAAAGGAAATAGACTATAGCACTGATTGGATGACTTTGGGTAAGTGGTGGGGTACCCATGCAAAGAATGGGATTGGGTTAGAGGCCCAACTTGGGGGAGATAGAGTCTCTCCTAAGACAGAGAGGGCTAGAGGCCCCTCTTAATAAAAGGCAAGGACACTTAACTAACCTTGGGTTAGAGGCCCAACTTAGTAGGGTGAGAGTCCCTTCCTAAGATTTACGGGGTTAGAGGCCCCTCTCGGTAAAGTCCCTTTTGGCTAAGAATGGATTTAGCACTATGGGATGTTAGCCACTATTCTCTTTGGATCAATCTGCCTTGCACTCTTCGCTGATGGTTGTGGGTGACAGGATTAGGCATGTACAGGATTGTGGGACACAGGGAGCTTTTTCCTCCATGAAAGAGGAAACTTAAGAGCTGATGAGACTGCTAAAAAAGATCCCTTTGCTACCGACAAGCTGCCGCCTGAACTTTTCAGTGTTGCTGCAGGGGATGAGTCTTTCTCTGACCTCTCTGAGTGCCTCACCTTCGCCACCCTGCCCAGGCAATGCTTTCCTCTTTCTCTCCCTGTGCAAACTGGTTGAATGAATGGTAAAAATCACTCTTTATCTCCTGTAAAGTTTTTATTAATGGGAAAAAGAATTTGTGAGGCTAGTCTTAAACTGTAGCCAATCTGGTCTGGTGTGCTTTGTGTGTCTTTCTGTATTGTTCTGTCATAAACAGGGGTAACTTAGGATAAAACACAGGCTTAGGACACTTGTAAGCCTGCTTTTCAAGACGACCCAGCAAACTGGTCAATCATGTCCTTGGGAACTTCAACTTGTAACCATGTGGCCATGCTTTCTCTTTTCACAATGGCGGCCTAGGTTCAGGGTTCAATTCCCAGCTTAGGGGAATGAGCTCTTTATCTTCTTCTGTCTGCCTAGGTATTTATATGTATTATGTGTGTAATGTTTATATATTAAAAAGCTTTAATTAATTGGTTTAATAATAATAAGAGCTTAAATCAAATATTTTGTCAGAAAAGTAAAAGTATAATGCCTTTTAGTTCATGTGACTTAAGTAAACTTTGGGAAATAAAGACAATTTTAAAGATCATTGGTAAAATAAAAATATCTTCAAAAATGTAAACATTTGGTCTAAATTACGCAGGTCAGATATTAAGTTTGCTAAATGCTTTAAGGTCATAAACTGCTTCTTTGACTTTTGAAAATTGTTCAATTTTCCTACCTTGTAGACATTAGATTCTAGATAAGGCCTGGAAACATGTGGAGTTAACCACGCCTCCTAACCTATGCTGGAGAGTCAGCTTTTATCTGCACTTCTGCCTGGTGTGTCCTAGGCTAGGCTCCACATCTGGTACATACACAATTTAAATTACTTACTTACCAAGGTTTTCACCAAACATAAAAGTCGCTAAGAGTTATCACCATAACATGTAATTGAGACTACTGAAAAACAAGGCATGTAAGGAAAGTAGAATGTACTTTTGGTGAAAGATTATTAAAACTCATGGGAATGTGGATTCTTGCCTAAGTTTAGAGGGTTAAAGAATTTTTTAAGTTAGATAGAATAAAGCTGAAGGTTTAAACAATTTGTGGAAGATTTGTGAAAAATTAATCTGGTAAAATAAATTCTGTGTGTGAACATATTGGCTAAAATTAAAGGGGGTATTATTCAGTTTTTCTGTAAACTGAACACTGGAATAAAAGCACAACAGGTTTTTCTTAGAGCACTAACTAATCTGCTCTTTAACAAAAAATTGTAAAGGGTTATAAAAGGTTTATGAGAATCTTACTTTGTGGTCAAACATTAAAATTGGGTAGATATGTCTATAAGGTTTTATTAAGAATTGGGTTTAACAGTAGTACACTCATGTAAAAGTGAAATTTGGCTTATTTTATATAAAAATCATACAGGAAGCATTGTCACATATGAAATGTTTGATGTTTGATTTTCTTTAGGCTGTTTTTGTGTAAATATGTTATTGGAATGTGTTCCAAAATCATGGGAAACTCCTATAATTCTGATAGGACTTAGTTTACCTTATCAGTAATAATTATAATTGTTATATAAAATTTTGTATGCCACAAAAGTAACCAAATTTCCTTATCAATTGTGGCTTTAATAGTGACTGGCCTAAGACTTTTTGTCATCCATAAACAATTTTTGTCTTGTTTTAATCTTCTTTAGAAAGTGGGTTATAATCAACTATAGAACTCTAGCAAGTGTTCTTGAATGCAGGTTTTTTTAATGACTTTGGAGATGGTGACATCAGAATTGAGAAAAAAACCTTTCAGGACTCTCATGGAGAACTGAAATGTTCATGAATATCAAGCCAAACAGGAGTTAACTAAATTAACAGAGCCAATAAAAAACTGAAGTAATCTTTTCAACTTTGCTTAAAATGTTGCTGATCCTTTGTTTTGTTTTTCAGAGTCAAGGAAACTTTTGAGCTATCTATAGCTTTTAGCAATTGAGTAAAGTATACTCCTATGAACAAAATTTGGAGCATATTTGTTTTACTCTAGCTGATTTCTCCAGAATTTGGAAAATATTTGTGAGTATTCTTCAGAGCTTGTTTGGAGGTTCTAGCAGGGAGCTACTCATATACCCTTGACCGAAGACCAGTGCTCCTCTCTTGGGGACAGTCGTCCTCTTCAACTGAGCACACAGTTGTGGGAGGGATGCCCATGGAGTGGTGAGGGAAAAAGGGGACACCCACGTAGCCAGCCAGATCAGCTGAATCAACCCCGACAATCAATGGGGTGACAGATGTTGCAGCCAGATTTGTGAGTATTCTTAATTTATGGCAATATAGTTGCCATAATTTGTGGTGATATAGTATGGCATAAATTCAATAAGAATCTGTTTTCTTTTGTAACAGAATACAATTGGAAAAATTGGTTATTTTACCAAGGCTTTAACTGGAATTGTGTGCTTTCCTTTAAGGAATTAGACTTATAGAGCCAATAAAAACCCCTTGGAGAAGTGGCCTCATACCTTGCCTACACAGTCCCTGTACAGGGTTTCTGACCTGTGGTAAGTAAAGAATGTCACTTTCTCACACGTACAGGAGCCCCAAGTTATCTTGGGACCTCAAAAGGAGAGAAATTTACTTAACTCCTAGGTATCTGAGGGTACAAACCCATGACAGGGCTCGGCTCTAAAAAAGTCTTATCTGAGATTCCTTCTATAGAACCAAGTTCCATCAAAGACAATTTAAGAAGAGATTATGTGAAAAATTATTTTTGCTGCACTTTATACAAATAATCAGGCCAAATATAATAAAGCAAATCAGTCTTACCGTGATTTGTCCTTAGTAAAAATGAGAAACTGGAGAGATAAATATTATGTTTCAAGAACTATGGTACACTTGTTATTAAATTCTAGTCTCATCAGTTGTTTTTAAGTTTGTTTCTGCAATTTAGACAGACTGCTTGTTCCTGTGAACCAAGCAGGGATCTCTGACTGCTGCTTAGAAGAAACAAGAGGGATGGGTAATATAAAAATCTAGATTAGCAGTCTAATTCTGGGAACACTGGAATCAGCTAGCGACCCCATATCAGCTTGGTTCCAAAAATTTCCCAGTTCATGGAAAGCCTCACAATTTAGTTTACTTGGGATAATTTTACTTATTTTGTTTTACTCTTGTGGAACATATTTCTGTTGTACTCTTTGTGTAGGAATGCAGGATAAGCTTACTGAATGTTTTCTTAATCTGAACATTTATTAATCTTTCATATAGCACCTTTTGTCAAAACTCAGTTATGAATGACCGTCACCATACCAACACTTTCTGACTGAGTTCCTGTCTACCCTGAATGCAAGAGACCCTAATAGTTAGGTAGGAATATCATCACCCCTATTCAGCCTGAAGAAGTTACAAAAGATGAATCTTTGTCCCTCTGCAACCCTTAGGATTAAGGGTTTTCTTATAGAAGGGAGAGGAGAACTGTCAGAGGCATGTGAACCAGAGCAACTCCATCTTGAAGAGGAGCTGGGTAAAATAAGGATAAGACCAACTGGTCTGCATTCCCAGACAGTTAAGGCATTCTAAGTCACACGATGGGATAGGAGGTCAACACAAGATACAGGTACTAAAGACCTTGCTGATAAAACAGGTTGCATTGACTGCCTGTTGCATTCCTGCAAATGAACAATAACACAAAACCTTTATGTGTAAGAGATTTTCATGAAGATTGAGATAATACAAAGAGAATACTGCTCAGATGAGATCAGGCAACAAGTTAAAAAGGCATGTGAGAGATCACTCTTCTTAAGGTCCCAGGCTCCAATCCTTATCTTTCTTGCTCTTCAGGGCAAAACTCAAAATTCCCAACACTTTATCATACAAAGCAATTTTAGGTTCAGCCTTCACACTAGTCCAGGCTCTGAGCCTTCTGCCTTGCTCTCCTTTGGATAACTTGCTTTTGGAGAAGTCAGATGCCATGTCATGAGGACTCCTAAGCTACCCCGTGTAGAAGTTCAAGTGGCAAGGAACTGAGGCTTCCTGCTCACAACAGCATCAACTTTTCAGCCTCTTGGAAGTGGCTTCTGCAGCCCTAATCAAGTCAACATCCTAACTGCAACCTCATGATAGACTGTAAACAAGAACTTCTCAGGTAAGTCTCTCCCAAATTCCTGATAATACATGTTTATTTTTTTTTAGGCCCCTAAATTTTGGGGTGATTTGTTATGCAGCAATATGTAACTAATAGACATACCTTAAAATTGCTGATTGCTAACTCTATTATTTGGGCTATCTTCAACTATCTTCTTATTGTCAGTGGGTCATACTTTCATTTTGCCTGATAATAACATTGCTGTGTCAGTTTTCCTATGCTTAGCATTTTCAAGATATATCTTTTGCTTTCAACCTATCTGTACCTTTATATTGTCTTTTATAAACAGCGTATAGTTGGGTCTTGCTTTTTTAATCCATCTGACCATCTGTGTTTTTTAAATGAAGTGTATAATTCATGTACACTGAATGTAATGTAAACATAATTTGTTTCAAGTCCATTTTCTTGCTATTTGATTTTTATTTGTCTTCTCTGTTCTTTCCTCTGTTCCTGTCTCCTCTTGGGTCAGTCAAGTATTTTTTTTTAACCAAAAATTACTTTATCAATAAATTTTATTATATTTTTCCATGTAATGAGAAATTTGCTGCCTTTTAAAACTCATTTATGAAAAATATTAATGAATATAACTATACAGCATTTTTGGTATTTTTCTAAAGAACTAGACCAGGGAAATGTATTACTTCTTTTGTAGTAATATACACTAAACAATAAACAAAGCTCAAATGGTAACTCACCTCATTCTTGTCAAATCATCTAATTATTTTCTCACCAAAAAATGGCAAAACAGCTTCACACACTTCAAAATGCAAAATTAACTTCATTTTTTAATACCTTTTAGGTAGGCAAGTTAAGCCAGTAATTTTAAAGGCAATTTTATTGCTTTTGAGTGTAACCACTGAATGGGTTCTCCCTGCCCACTGCCTAGACTCAGCCAATTTATCAAGACAGGGGAATTGCAATAGAGAAAGTTAAATTCAAGCAGAGCTGGTGGTATGTGAGACCAGAGTTTTATTATTACTCAAGTCAGTCTCCCCCAAAATTTGGGGAATGGCGTTGGTAAGAATAACTTGGTGGCCATCCTGGCCAACATGGTGAAACCCTGTCTCTACTAAAAATACCAAAAAAAAAAAAAAAAAAAAATTAGCCAGATGTGTGCCTGTAGTCCCAGCTACTCAGAAGGCTGAGGTAGGAGAATCGCTTGAACCCAGGAGGCAGAGGTTGCAGGGAGCCAAGATCACGCCATTGCATCCAGCCTGGGCGACAGAGGAAGACTCCGCCTCAAAAAAAAAAAAAAAAAAAAGTATAACTTGGTGAGTATGGGATTAGGAAGTGAGGAATGCTCATTGGTGGGGTCAGAGATGAAATCATTGGGGGTCGAAGAGAGTTTTTCTTGGTGTCTTCTCTTCCTGAGTGGGACTGCAGAATTGGTTGAGCCAAATTACCAGTCTGGGTGGCCTCGGCTGGTGCATCAGAATGCAGGATCTGCAAAATATCTCAAGAGCTGATCTCAAGTTGTACAACAGTGATATTATCCCCAGGAGCAATCTGGGGAGGTTCACATCATGTGGGCCACCGGCTGCTTGACTCCTAAACCATATTTCTAATCTTATGACTGATTTGTTAGTCCTACAAAGGCAGACTAGACCCCCAAGAAAGAAGGAGGTTTGTTTCAGGAAAGGGCTGTTACAATTTTTGTTTCAAAGTTAAACTATAAACTAAGTTCCTCCCAAAATTAGTTCAGCCTATGACCAGGAGTGGACAAGAACAGTTTGGAGGCTAGAAGCAAGATGGAGTTGGTTGGGTCAGATCTCTTTCACTGTCATAATTTTCTCACTGTTACAATTTTTTTTCTTGAGGACAACAGTACAAACTTGTGCTATAGATAAATCATATTTTAGAGCAACATAACTTTTGATGTTTTGACACAAAGTATATGACCATAGTCTTCAAGCCTTATTAAAATGACAACTTTTTTTTGTAAATAAAATGTTTCTTTGATCTAAAGTAGCATGAGATAAAAGTATCTTTTAAGAAAAGTTATAATCTTTATGTTTATTTCTTACATTATTAATATTTGTTTAAGAATATTTATGAGTAAAGTTACCATTCCTATATCAAGTATTTTTTTAACTACTTGATTATATCTATTCTACTGGCTTTTTAGCTAAACCTTTTTCCTTTGTATTATATTTTTAGTGGTTGCTATAGAGATTACCATGTGCAGTGTTTGCTTACTATTGTCCAACTTGGTTTAATATTATAACACTTAACAGGTATGTAATATAAGAACATTTCAACTGCATAATTTTATTGAACTCATAATCCTACCCTTTGCGCAGTTGCCATGTTATATTTTGGGTGTACATAAATTAAAAACCCCAACATATATGTCCCTTCTGGGAGTCCAATGGAAAACCCCTCTCCTGAGCATTAGATAACTTGAAATTTCTGCCACCACCCCCAGATGTTGTCATCTGTTGAGTTCATTAGATTCTTGGTCTCCTCATGCATAGTTCCAGAAATAGCCAAGGATTTGAGGGAAATTTTGATACAGAAGCTTCCTCTCTGTAGCTTCCTACTTTCCACAACCTTCCTCTTCAATTTCCAGCTATGCTAGCAGCCCATGAAATCCAACCTCTGGCTTCTTAGCCCAGTAAAAATGTTGCTTTCAGCCATACAAAAGAATGAGATCATGTCTTTTGCAGAAACATGGATGGAGCTGGAGGCTATTATCCTTAGCAAACTAACGCAGAAACAGAAAACCAAATGCCTCATGTTCTCACTTATAAGTGGGAGCTAAATGATGAGAACTCATGAACACAAAGAAAGAAACAACAGACATTGGGGTCTACTTGAGAGTGGAGTATGGGAAGAAGGAGAGGAGCAGAAAAAATAACTATTGTGTATAGCACTTAATATATGGTTGATGAAATAATCTGTACAACAAAAGCCCAAGACACAAGTTTACCTATGTCACAAACTTGCCCATGTACTTCTGAACCCAAAATAAAAGTTTTTTTTAAAATGTTGCTTTTTGCTCAAGATCTATCCTTTGTGCACCACTGAACCCAGGAGTATTTTCAAAGGCAACACACACAAAAAAATGTGGACCTCACTTAGCATGAGACACTTCTTTCAAGGTTTGAATTTTCATTAGTTGCTACTTAGTTTTGGTCTCTCTCCAATGTCTCAATGTCTTCAAACAATTGTATTAAATTGTACCTAAAGTTTACAGTTATAATTAGCAGGAAGGTGAGCTTGGTATAAGCTATTCTACCATTAATGGGAGCCAGAACATGATTTTGTTTCTTTATTTGAATATTTAACCTCATAGAAATTTATTCCACTCTATATTGTAAGATAAAACTCTAACTTTGTTTTTTAATAATTAACCAACTGTACCACATGATTTATTAATTCATCCTTTTAGATGTCACGTATATACACACATACACAGACACACACACTCTTCTGGGCTTTGTATTCTGTTGCATTGCTCTTCTTGACTCATTTTTGCACCATTACATGCGTCTCATGCCTTTCTGGAGATAGAACTTTGACCCTTTTTCTAATACACCCAATGTACTCTTCCTCTTCTGGGTTCAGTTTCTAAATTTGTATTTCCATAAAATTATCCATTTCATGAAGATTTGTAAATGTATTAGCACAGATATTATCACAATTTTCTCTTTTAGCTTAAAACTAAACAAAAACAAACCCCTCAAACCACCTATTTCTTGTAGCTCTGTGTAGTGGGATAATGTTTCAAAGCGTTCATTGGTTGCTTTATCACCCTGTCGTCAGCTTTTCTGTGCTCTTGGAATTCCTTTACTTATATCCCAAGAGTCCTCATACCACCTATTCCCTGCCCTTAACTAGCACAACCAGAAATGAAGCTCCCACCCTAGAAGTAGTAAACAAAAGTATGAATGTTTGTTTCAAAAATTGCTGGTCTATGTATAAGGCAGAAAAGTTCAGACATATACTTACAGACTGGGTTTTTCTGCTCTTGCAGACTACTTAAAAATTTCCATGAGTTGGTGAACGAGAAAAGAAAGCAAAAACTGTTGGCCTAAAATGATTTGTGGATGCCAAGTCCTGCTGTCCTCCTGATATGACTTTGCTGTGTCCCCACCCAAATCTCATCTTGAATTGTAGCTCTCATAACTCCCACGTGTTATGGGAGGATCTGGTGGGAGATAATTGAATCATGGGATCAGTTTCCCCCATATTGTTCTTGTGGTAATGAATAAGTCCTACAAGATCTGATGGTTTTATAAGGGGAAATCCCGTTTGCTTGGCTCTCATTCTTTCTTGCCTGCTGCCATTTAAGATGTGCCTTTCACCTTCCGCCATGATTGTGAGGCCTCCCCAGACACGTGGAACTGTGAGTCCATTAAGCCTCTTGTTCTTTATAAATACCCAGTCTTGGGTATGTCTTTATCAGCAGCGTGAAAACGGACTAATACACCTTCCGATTGCCACAAAAGAGAGCCACATCCATACTCATCGCAACTCCTATGAGGAGGGAGGGTGAATAAACAAAGATTAAAGGCAAATCCCTACCTCAATATATTTCCCTAGAGCTGGTGGGAAAACCTTCAGAATTCCCTTCAAGACTGGTCTAGTTTTCTCTCTTAGCTTCCCATAAGATAAAGAGACAAGAAGATTACAAGAAGCATTTGCATTTAGCTGGCAGCAGTGGTGACTGAATTATACTTCTGGAAAGGCATTAAGACAGAAAAAAGGAAGAACCAGTCTCAGCAGGAGAGTTGTGATTGGGGCCAAGAGCAAATTAAAAGCAGGAGCTCAGAGCCTGTATCTGTGAGCTTAAGATACTAGAAATGTGCAGAAATGGGGGCAGGATGTGGACACTGGATTTTCCACAGAATGTGGAAATACAATTTTATTTTTTTCTGAAATAACAGAATTATTTCATCTTAACATCTGGATTATGCAAATACTGCACCCAGGAGGGAAGATCCTACAGCACTATATCTTGAAGCCCCAGAGCCTTGGGGGGCAATACAGTCATAACGATGCTCTTTAAGCCTTTGGAGAATATGATAAGGTCCATCTACCATTGCCCAATCCTGGATGATTGGTGAACACAACTGATAACTGAGGAGCTACGGCCTTAAGCTCTGCTGCTCTGGATTGAGAGTCTTGGAGTCCTGAAACCCCAGGTATCTCATGGATCTGGGGTCCCTAAAGGGGAAAGGTCCTTAGAAGCATCATTTTTGCCCATCAATCTCCAGCTCCAGGTGGTGCTATCCTGGACTTCACAGCCACTGGGCTGGAAAATCTCTGATGATGTCCCTTCTTGAGATTGTGCCTTCTTTCAACTCACAGTGACAACTGAAGCTTTGAACCCCGTCTACTGCTTACTCTTTAGACCCAAGGGGACAGGTTCCTAAGAAATGGGGCTGCATATAGAGCCTGTTGTGAGGTTAGCAATTTTGGTTACTGTCACTGCTCAGTCCAAATAAGGAGGGCTAATCAAATCTCACAGACTAGCTGGGGTAGATTTGATGGCAATTTTGACCCTTCTGGAAGTTTCTAGATTTGTCTAAGGGGAACTTGGTCGCTAGGTAGTTTGGTCTTAGAGCTGGGAGATTTTCCTTTGACAATGGACTAGAGGAAGAGCAACTGAGCCAGATTACCCACAGAGTTTCTCAGGCCTCTAAAGGCATACATTATTGAAGGTTTGGGATGAGGATACAAAAATGAAGCTCCAGATTCTCCCTTTTCCCCCAGTTGGCTTGTCCCCAGACCTGAGAACTGTCTCTTCTTGTACTCTGCCTGAGCAGTTGCTTCTAGTGCTTCCATATCCTGACATGGTTGAGGTACAGCCTCAGATTCAGAGCATGGAAGAAAAATATGAGATCATCTTTAGCAGTACAAAACAAACAAAAATACAAAATATCAAAAGTATGAATTTCTCCTTTAAAAAAAAGAAGCTAATCTTTTTGAAGTGAAATGCTTGCTGGCCAGATTCGTTAGGCTAGAAACAACATTTACACAACTTTTTTTCTTGCACTCTATTTTCTGTAAGCTCCTACATCCACAGAGAAAATACAAACTCCCAGTACCCACAGCACTAGTTAGATTTTTTTTGCTTCTAACATTTGCAATAAAGATATTTGTGTTTGAGTTAGTTTTAAGGTTTGTGAAGATGTTTATATAATAACGTAAGTTCTAAAATGGTGGCTATTGTGAAAATTAATGAATATTCAAAATTGTGCGAGTTGATATAAATGATTCAGCAGTAAAGCTTACCGAGCTTCTTTCTATAGATGCATTATCTAAAAAGCTATAAAAAGCTCAGTGCAAAGGCTTGCTGTTTAAGATGAATGATTTCACTCTTCCTACTGTAGTGTGGCTGTGTTATTCTTTTTATTTTCAAATAAAGTGATATCTGACAGTTTATTCCTCCAAAATCTAAACATAAGGTAAGGCTGTTTGTCAATTATACCTTCACAGTGGAAAATTAAGCAGCCTGGTTAGTGTCACCAGCTTCCCCATCACATTTCCGTTAGGTTCCCTGTGGCAGGCTCTGCATCCAGACTGCACAATAGCCAAAGCTCCTTAGAGAAGATAAGCTCATCCCCAAAGTGCAAAACACAATTTGTCCAAGGAAATAATAGTAATCCCATTAATCTTTACTAATGATTTGCTTAGGGGCAACTCTATGGCCAGTGAGACGTGGGGGACATATTCTGGGAGGCTCTCTGATTAAGTTTGGTGTTGAAGATATCATATAATTAACATTTATTGGACTTGGAGAATATTAAAAGGATTAAAACATGTTTTCTACTCCAGAGATACTCAATGGAATAGGGAAATATAAACATACTTACAATATAATTTAATGATTATCATGTATAAAGCACTAAGGAAGAATGAAAAGAAAAAAGCAAACTGTTCAAGCATGAAAGGGCTTCTCAGAAGAGATGCGTATGGTAGGCACTTGGGACATGTATCTAAGAAATCTTTGTCTATCCCAAGATCAGAGATTTTTTTCTTACATTTTTTTCCTGGAATTATATAGTATTAGGTTCTACATTTAGGCCTATGATCCATTTTGAGTTGATATTTGTACATGGTATAAAGTGTGGATTAAAGTTTTTCTTTCCTTTTTTTACATATACTTAGCCAGTTGTTCCCAACATTTACTGAAAAGGCAATTCTTTCTTCTCTCTGTTGCCTTTACACCTTTGGCAAAATCAGAAAATCAGTTTATATTTATAAATCACTCAATTTATATATATGCATGTATATATAAATATATGTGTGTATATATATGTATATATATGTGTGTGTGTATATATATCAGTCTCTTTCTAGACTCCGTTATGTTTCATTAATCTATTTGTCTTTACACCAACACAGCATGGTATTAATTACTGTAGCTTTATGTATGTCTTGGAATCAGGTAGTGTTAGTCTGTCAATTTTGTTCTTCTTTTATAAAGTTGTTTTGACTATTCTAGTCATTTGTGTTTCTATATGGATTTTAGAATCAACTTTTCAATTTCCACCAAAAAAAGGCAGTTGGGTTCTTTATTGGACTGCATTGACTCTATAGCCCAATTTGGGGAGAATTTTAAGGATATTGAGTCTTCCAATTCATAAACATAATGTCTTTTCATTTATTTAGGCCTTCTTTAGTTTATCTCAGCAATGTTTTGGAGTTTTCAGTGTATGAATCTTGTACATATTTGTCAGATTTATTCCCAAATATTTAACACTTTTATGCTATTTTAAGTGGTTTTTAGAAATTTTTAACCTTTGATTGTTCATTGCTAGTGTATAGAAATGCAATTGATTTTTGTATATTGATCTTTTATCCTGCAACCTTCGTAAACTCACTTAACACTTCTAGTAGCTAGAGTAGATTTTATTGGATTTTGTATTAGACAATCATGTTATCTGTGAGTAAAAAAGGTTTTACTGCTTTCTTTCCAATCTAGATTATTTCATCCTTCCCAATCTTGATGCATTTTGTTTCTTTTTCTTGGCTTATTGCACTGCCTAGAACCCCAAGTACAACATTAAATAGAAGTGGTGAGAGAGAACATCCTTGCCCTGTCTGAAAAAGTGAAAACCTTTGTTTTTGAAAGATGTTTTCATTGTGTATAGAATCCTCAACTGACAGTTTCTCCCAGTTATTTAAAGACATTGCCCCACTGTCTTCTTGCTTGCACCATTTCTTGCTTGCTTTTCTTGCATTGATAAGAATGTGTTGTCATTCTTACTTTTGTTCCTCTGTGTATAATATGTCCCTTTTTCTTAACCTCTTTTAAGATGATCTCTTAATCACTGGTGTTGAGAAATTTGACTATAATATGCCTTGGTATAGTTTTCATCATGTTTCTTGTGTTTGGGATTCATTGAGCTTCTTGGTTATGTGGCTTTATAGTTTTCTTAAATCAAATTTGGAAATTTCTCAGTCGTGATTTCTTTGAATTTTTTTCCTGTTTCTCCTCCTACCTCCTATTCTCTGGGGACTTCAATAAAATGTAGATTGTGTTACTTGAAGTTGTCCCACAGCTCACTGATGGTTTTTTCATTTTTTGAATTTGTGTGTGTGTGTTTCATTTGGATAGTTTCTATTGCTACATCTTCAAGTTAACTATTTTCTTTCTGCTGCAATGTTTAACCTGTTGTGAATCCCATTCAGTGTAGTTTTTATCTTATGCACTGCAGTTTTCATTTCTAGTAGCTCAATTTGGATTTTTAAAAAAATCTTTAATATATCTACATAACTTTTGAGCATATGCAATACAGCTGTAATACCTGTTTTAATGTTCTTTTCTGCTAATTCTAACATCTCAGTTCTGTGGTCATTTTGGTTGATTGATTTTTATCCTTATTATGGTTGCATTTTCCTGCTCCTTTGTATGCCTTATATTTTTTATTGGAAGCCAGACATTGTGAATTGTATCTTGTTAGGTGCTGGATATTTTAGTATTCTTATTAATATTTTTTATTTCTGTTCTTGCGTGCAGTTAAGTTACTAGGAAACAGTTTGATCCTTGCTTTTAAAGTCTGTTAAATGGGTTCAGAGCGTGCTCATTCTAGAGACAATTATTCTCCACTCCAAAGAGAAGACTACTTTGAGCACTCTGCCCAATGCTTTTTGAATTATGAGGTTTTTCAGTCTGGCTTGTGGGAAGAGGCACTATTCCTGGCCCTGTGGAAGCACCCAGTCACCTTTCTTGTGGTTCTTTCTTTGGCCTTGGTTGGTTTCCTCACATATGTGTGCTGATCAGTACTCTTCTAACTACTCAAGAGGAACCTTCTGGAAACCTGTGAACTTCTCTCTGCAGCTCGCTCCTCTCCAGTCCTCTGTCCTGCAAACTCTAGCTGCCCCAGTCTCCCCAGACCCTGAGGTCTGTTTCCCTAACTGAAGGAGACCTCAATCATCACAGTTTGTAATTAATAAATGAGTGTGATCACTTGACTAATGTCTGACCCTTACTTTACAGCCAGACTGTAAGCTTCTTGAGAGCAGAGACTTAGTCTGTTTTGCGCATCATTGTGTCTCTAGTGCCTAGCACAGTATCTGGCTGATAGTGGGTCCTCAATAAATACACAGTGAATAAAAGAATTAAGATTAAACTCAATCATACTACATGGAAATACTAAGTTTGCGAAGACTTCATGGGCATTAATACATAATATTTTCAATCATTTCTCTTTTTTCTCTTTTATGTTTACTGAAGTTAAAATAAGTGAATCAGAACTACATGTATCTAGAGAATAAATCTCACATAATATTGAACAAAGATAACAAGTTGCCCAAGAATATGCTTAATGTGCTATCACACATAACATTTAAATATATGGAAAATACTATATATTGTCAAGGGATACATATATGTAACAAGGTATGAAGACTTGCATAGGAATAATCTACACCAAATTTAGGTTAAGGATTTCGTCTTTAGAGAAAGAAAGGGGAGAGGCTGGAAAGGAAGAATAGAGGGAATCAATTCTATATGTAATGTTCAATTTTTTAAGCTGGGATGTGGTACCTGGCTGTTCATTATGTCACTTTCTATACTTTATGTTTAAACTGTTCCATAATATAAAGAAAGCTACTTGCAGATTTGAAAGAATTACAGATTATACATGCTGATATGGACAAACTACATGCAATAAGGCTCTAATAAAATAAAACCAGAGTCAGAACAAAGAAAGAAAAAAGAGAAGAAAATTGGCCAATAAAAAACCTTAAGTGCACATACACAAATGGAAATTATCTAATCGTGAGAAAACACCAAACAAATCCCAATTGAGGACATTTGATGAAATACCCGACAAGTTCTTCTGGAAAATATCAATGTCATCAAAACCAAGGAAAGTCTGAGAAACTGTCACAGCCAGGAAGAGTCTAAGGAGACATAATGTGGCATCCTGGATGGAATTCTGGAGCAGAAAAAGACGTTAGATTAAAGCTAAGAAAATCCGATTAGCCAAAGTATGGGCTTCAGTTAATAACAATGTATCAGTGTTTGTTGATTAATTGTGACAAAGCTACCATACTAGTGTAAGGTGTTAATAATAGGTGAAACTCAGGGTGAGGTATATGAAAATTTACTGTACTAGCGCTGCAACTTTTCTGTAAATGTAAATCTAATCTGATAGTTTTTTAAAGTAAAAATATAAAACAATAAAGCAACATCTGCCATGCTTGTGTCCTGCTGTGTTGCAGTAGGCAGAGCATAACATCAACTGTGTCATGTTCTTACAAACAGTTTAACCTGAATGTAATCATTAATAAACCATCAAAGAAATAAAAAATAGGGGTCATTCTACTATAACCTGGCCTGTCCTCTTAAAAAAAAAAAAAGGCTGGATGCGATGGCTCATGCCTGTAATCCCAGTACTTTGAGAGTCAGAGGCAGGAGAATTGCTTGAGCTCAGGAGTTTGAGACCAGCCTGGGCAACATAGCAAGAGCCAATTTCTAAAAAAATTTTAAAAATGAGTCAGAGAGAACTAGCTACTAAGGGGTTGAGGGGAAAGGATCGTTTGAGCTCAGGAGTTTGAGGCTGTAGTGAGTGCACTCTAGCCTGGGCAACAACAACAACAACAACAGCGACAAAAGCATATGTCTTAAAATGTTTATTTAAAAAAAAATAGGAAAAAATTTAAAAAGAAAAAAACCGGATGACCATTTTAGATTTCTGAAGACTAGTGATGAACAGCAATCAACTGTAATGTGTGAAACTTGACTGGATCCTGAATTGAAAAATAACAGCTACCAAAAGCCATTTGAGTGCTCATTGGAGAAAATTGCATTTGGAATGTTCAGCAGATTTTTGCAACTCAAAGTGTGGTCTGCAGACCAACAGCATCACCATAACCTCGGAGTTTGTTAGAAATGTAGAACATCAGCCCTCATCACAGACCTACTGAATCAGAATCTGCATTTTGACAAGATCCCCAGGTGACTTGCATGCTTAATAAAGTCTGACAAGCACCATTTTCAGTGGTATTATACAATTGTTAATTGTCTCAGGTGTGAAACTGTGTTAAAATGCATTAATTCTTAGAAAATGCATGTTGATGTGTGTGGGGCAAAGTGCAATGGATATCTGCAAGTGACATTCAAATAGCACAGAAAACAAAAGTGTATGAGATGAAGTAAAGGTAGCAGGATGTTAACAGTTGATATTAGGTTAGTGCAACTAATGGCAAAACTGCAATTTCTTTTGCACCAACCAAATACATTGCAGTGAGGGCTATACAAATGCTTATTGCACTATTTTTCATCTTTTATGTATATTTTAAATTTCCATAATTTCAAATGTGGAAGATTTTAATGGACTGTCTTTAAAATTAAAAATCTATTTTGAGGAAAGTTGACATATTGACAATATTGAGTTTTCTCATCAATGAACATGATAAATCACTCCCCATAACCAGGTTTTCTTCTTTGTCCTTCAGCAATGTTGAACACTTGTCTTCTTATAGATTTTATACATTTATTTTCAATTTACATTTACTCCTAAAAATTTTACTGTTTTGTTGTTGCAGTTGTGAATGGATTCTTCTCAGTCATAATTCTAACTGACTATTGCTGGTATACAGAAAGCTATTTATTTCAGAATATTTTTCTTGTAATTTGTTACCATGCTATAATCTTTTATTTTTCCAATAATCTTTGTTCATTTTCATGGATTTTTAGGAAGACAATGATAGCATCTGAAAATAATACAAAGTTTGTCTTTTCTAATATTTTTAGAGGTTTTTAGAAAACTTGGTTTATTAAATTGATTTTCTGCACAACATTTAAATAGTAGTGATAGTGAGTACAATTGTCTTCTTCCTGACTTTAATGGAATAGCCTCTAGTGTTTCACTGTTAATCTAACATTGCTTTGGATTTCAGTTATATCGTTTTTATCATAATACTCTGTAATAGCCTTTATTTAATTAGAAATGCCTGTTAAATTATATTATGCCCCTTTTGGCATCTTTGGAAATGATTTCATTGCTTTTGTCTCTTGTAATTTATGAATATAATACATTTCTTTATAATAAGCTATATTTTCATTTCGAAAATAAAAACTCCTTTGTCATATATTATTCTTTAATGTACTGTTGAATGTAGTCTTACTAACATTTTACTTTTTCAAGCTATAGTCACTGGTGAAATTGGTGTATAATATTCTTTTCATTTGTTTTCTGTGTCAGGTTTCAGTATGAGTGTTAATATAAATGATAATATTCCTCACTAAAGGTTGCTCACTACATGTGGGTATATTGAATGGACTCTGGCTGCTGTGGGGTTTCCCACTCAGTCTCCTGCTCATCAGTTGCCTAAGGACTCCAAGCACACACATTAATATTCCTTCGACCCTTGGTAAGCTAAGCCAGAAGAAATACCATCAGATCATTAGCATCAACTTAGGACCATAGGCTTTAAAATACTTCTAGTAGAAATATCTTATGGACAGACAAAGCCAATTGGTTTTGGAAAATCAGCTTAATAATATCCCATTGCTAAAAATAATGACAAATTGAATAGAAACCTCCCAGTAAAATGGATTAAAGGCTGTAACACAAGTGAAACTTTTAAGGAAGGTCGAAAAATTTAGTGCATGAGTAGGAAAGACAGTGATGATTCAAATTAGCTCCCCAAACACTCAAAGCACATTTGCAAAGTACAAGTGGATATGAACGCCTTCACAGCTAGCATTCTGACTGCCTTGTTCACTTTTTGTACCGAGTCTGACCCAGTGCCTCACATCAGACAAACCCTCAATAAGTATTTTTTGCTTGAAAGAAGGAGAGATGATTGGGGCATTTTCACACATTCTATTGTTCTGTCAGATGACACAGGGATGTTGTGAGTTCTTACAAGCCATATCACAGTGCCCTAGAGGCTGAGGAACACAATTGAGAACTGCACAATCCAGCTCAGATGAGATGAGCTTAGAGTATAATGCCAGATAAACCTCTTTTCAACCATCACATAAATGTCTATACCTCGAGGGGAGGCTGTGCTGGTGAGAAGGGGCACAGGACTCTGCCTCCTCCATAACCAGGGCAGAGCAGGTGGCTCCTTTGTGGGGAGGGCCATCACCAAGGCAGGCCCTCGTCTGTGGTGGTTGCTGATGCAGGTGCATCAGGAAGGCTGGCCACATAATAACTGCTTGTCCAAGTGATGACCAAGGCTGCTCTGGGTTGAGGAGCAGGACCAAGTAATAACTGACTGTGTGGGGCACTTTCTAGCTGGAGGGCACTGTGGTAAATACCAGCAGCTATTTCCCCCAAGTGCAACTGTAATTTAGGAACTGAAACATATGAGCTTAACTGTGGTTTATACTCACAGTTTATGAGTGATGGACAAGCATGCTGGATTCTAGAGGCATTACAAAATCAGCCTAGCTTCTGGGGGACCAGAGGAGCCCCTTCTCTGTTTCAGGCTCCCTCTGCAGCTGTTTAGCAGTTGCTGCTGGGAAATCTGGCATGAAAACAGAATTTAAAGGTCTTTGGGGTGACACTGGAAAAACCGCCAAATCTGAGAGAATTAAAGTTTTGAAATCTCCCAATGAGGCATGATCTGTGTCTGCGAGGCGTCTGTGACCTAGCAGATGCCCAGGTCTTGGAATAGGATTTTGTGAAAAGCCGAATGACATGGGGGAAAGGGTGCCTCCCATCTCTTTGACACAGCGAGACATCCAATCTATTACCAAGTCCTCTCTTTTATCTCCTAAATATAGCTTGAATATGTCTATTTTTCTGTAACCTCATTGCCACTATCTTAGTACAAGTCATAGTTATCTATAGCCTAGACTTTTGCACGAGCTTCCCTACTGGTGGCCGGGCCATGGCACTGTGGGGCCTCAGGAGGCAACGTATACTTTGTAGCCTAGGTACGTGCACCGCCTGGGGCACATCACCACACATGATAGGTTACAATAAGAAGGTGCCCTTGGAGTCGCGCAGCTTGAAGGTCCTGCTGCTTTCCTCCTTCTTCCTCCCTCCCTGGATCTATTTTCCCTTTGCTATTTATTTTTATTTTTGGAATATTTCAAACACATGGAAAAATATAAAGAATAATATAATATACACCCATATGCATCAGCCATCCAACTTTTTCATATTTTAATATTTTATGAATTTTTGAGCTTGGTAATCTAAATGTTTATTAAGACATATAGCACACATAGAGAAGAGTATATATTATGCAAACGAACATTTTAAAGAATAAATATTCATGTACCCACCACTCAGCTTAAGAAATAGAATATTTCAAATCGCTTTTGAAGTCTGCCATGTGCAACTTTTCAAACTAGAGACTCTGCTGTGTCCCCCCAGGAGTAACCACTCTCATAAATTTGGGGATTAGTGTTTCTTTGTGTTTGTTTATATTTCTTTATCCAATAAATACACACACACACACATAGATTCTTAATGTTTTGTTTGGTTTTGCCTGTTTTTTGACTTTTATGTAGATAGAATCAATGAGAACGCATTCGCCTGTGACTTGGTATTTTTCTTACTACTAAGTTTTGGGAGTCATGTCTGGCATTGTAGGGAGCTTATCATTCCGCCCTTTTCACTGCTTTCCAATCCACACTCACACTACAGCCAGTGTAATGTCTTAAAGATATAAATTCAATTATTTGTCACTCCACTGCATAAAACCCTTTAGTGGCTTCCCAGTACTCTTGGAATAGAATTTCTGATACCTAGTGTGGCCTAAGAACTCCAGGTGACCGGGCCCTGCCTCCCTTTCTTGTCTTATCTCATTTCCTGGGCAGAGGTCACACTACTCTTCTTCCATCTCCCTCATCTCAACAAGCTCTTCCTTTCCTTCCTGCCTTTGTGCACACCTGAGGTCTTCCTTTCTCTCTTCACCTGGCTATCCCAAGCTAAATGATTAAATATCACTTCTTTCAATGGATCTCACTGACCTCCCAATGTAAATTAGGTGCTTCTTGTTTTGCTTCGTTTTTACTCTTCCTTTCTTCATAGCACTTACCACAGTTTTGTATCGTATGTTTATTTGGGCATTTATCTTTATATTTATTTAATGCCCACATACCTTTAAATTTCATTAATGACAGGATCACATATGTTTTCCTTATGATGGCTTATCTAGTACTAACATAGCCCCAGCATATAGCAGGTACTAAATAATTATCATTCAATGAGAATTGAAGTCAGTAAAAGTCAATGCAGTCAGAACAAAAAGAGTGTTCAGGGCATGTATTCTGGGTCAATTCACTGCTGGAGAAAAATTGTTAAAAGTGAAGTCAAAGCATCCTTCAAGAACACATGTCAGGTCCCAGAGGCAGATGGTAAGCTTTGTATTTGTCCTATATGCTGATCTAGAGAAGCTGACTGAAAGGCAGCTCTGTTGCTCTACTATACTTTTAAAAACAAAATACGTAACAATAACCAAGACCTATTGAGCACTTACTTGTGCAGGCACTATTCTAAGTGCTTTGCATGAATAAATTGACTTAATTATCATAATAACCCTAAGAGTGAGGTGTTATCATTTTTGCTATTTTTATATAACAGGAAACTGAAGCACAGAAAGATTAAGTAACTTGCCAGAGCTTATACAACTAGTCAGTGGCAAATCTAGGACGGATCCAGACAATGTTACTCCAGTGCTCCTCACCATTACTCATATTGCCTTTCAGTAATTTTGTTCCATGAATATTTGTGGCAAGAATAAATGAAGAGGGTTACACCAAAAGTTCAAAGTGCCATGGGTCTATGGAATGAGAGAGTTTGATTTTTCATATGGCCATCTGCCATAGCATCTAGACGGTCCCTGAGAGGCAGATAAGACTCAGAGGAACAGACATGGCAAGATGAGGCCTTCCATAACCAGACACATCAACAGAGTGGAAGGCATGTTAGGGAAGATGATGTGATTTGGTGTTGATGGACAACAGGTGGGTGTGAAACAGATGGAAGTTTGTAAGGCAGACCCCTGCCAAAATGTAGAGGGTCTTGAATGAGACTTTTGGAGGTTCATTGTGTATAAAGCAGGGCTTCATCTTAGACAAGGGCATTGCAGTATTGAATATATAACAGAGTCCTGTTCCAGCAACAACTGGAGTCAGGTGAAGGAGATCAAATGACATTTCTCCCCATACCTATCTGTAGCTACTTATTTCCACAAGGGCTGAAAGGTCCCTGCACCTCAGATATATAGAAAAATGTCTGATGGCTGAGGAAGAGTTGGAGGAGGGAGGTTGCTAGGACAGACATAAAGGAACCCTGAAGAGAGTTCACCGTAAGGGCCAGAGGCAAAGAGAACTAAGATCAGCATTGGTGACTAATATCAGAGAGCAGGACTGGGTCTAGGAGGAGGAAGGCAGCAGGTGACATGGAAACTCATTGGAATCTGATCACCTTCCCAGAGTGTATGCTATAGGAGAGGGGCTGCGGGCACTGAAACAGACATCCTCAAATACCCCATCACAGTCTGAGTGTGACCAGTGCAGTGGTATGGCCCTCGGCACTCCCAGTTTCACCAGCATTGTTGTACTTGCCCAGTTCAGCCAAACATATGTATGGTAAGAGTGACAGGAACATTTCTAATGTAAAAAAGAAAGAATAGATTCCATTCCTGGACATTTAGAAGTATTCTAGGAGGATTCTTGGAGAAAGAACTGGTACAGGAGACTAGACTTTCTATAATCATATAGGTGTTAGGTCTGAACACATGAAACTTGGCAAATAATAGTAATGGGACTAAGTCTATTCTCCCTGGATGCTGCAGCCTGAGGCACTTGGGATACACAGCTCTCTAGCTCAGATTGTTCTACTAAACTGCACATCCAGCTATGCTCTGCACTTCTCCACTTGGATGTTTCACAGCATTGACAACTCAACATGGCAACACCTGAACTCCTATTTCCTCTATGCTCCTCTCCTCCACCTGGCCTCCTTATCTTAGTGAAGTGGCACCATTTTCCCACAGTTGCTCAAGGTAAAAACCTGTGCATGGTATTTTATTTCTGCATCTACTTCAGCCCCCATATGCAATTCACAAAGTCTTGTCGAGTTTACTTTCTCTCACCATTTCACATCCCATAATTAGATAAGGTCACTAACATCTCCGCCTGGGTTATTGCCACAGCATCCCACCTGGTTTTTCTACCTTCAAATCTGCTTACCCAATCACCCCTCCAATTGGTTCTCTACTCCACCACCAGCACAACTTTCTAAAATTCAAATCTGGGCCGGACATGGTGACTCACGCCTGTAATCCCAGCACTTTGGGAGGCCAAGGTGGGTGGATTGTATGAGCCCAGGAGTTCGAGACCAGCCTGAGCAACATGGTGAAATCCCATCTCTGCTAAAAATACAAAAATTAGCCAGGCCTAGTGGTGTGTGCCTGTAATCCCAGCTACTAGGGAGGCTGAGGCATGAGACTTGCTTGAACCCAGGAAGTGGAGGTTGCAGTGAGCTGAGATCGCGACACTGTACTCCAGCCTTGGAGACAGAGTGAAACACAGTCTCAAATAAAATAAAATAAAATAAAATAAAATAAAATAAAACAACTAAAATTTAAATGTGAGCATGAACTTTCCTGAACTCCTTAAAACACTTTAACAATGCCCTCCTGCTCTCACGATAAAGCTCAAAGTCTTAACAAGGTGTGCATCATTAGTGCTTTGGAGCATGGCTGGCACCTAACATACACCCTGTAAATATGTGTGGCATAGAATCTAGAATGAGTTCGCATGTCTTCTTGTAGCTTGCTGTAAGCACTAATGAGAGTAGGCTTTGACTTCCCTATGTGGAAATAGTAGCTAACACGTTGTTACAAGTTGATGATTTGTCTTTTTACTTCGCCTGTGTAGTTTCTTGCTATGCTAAAATTTTAAGTTTGATTATAATCAAATCTATAGATCTTTTGTTTGTGGTTCTGAGGGCTTAAGTTATACTTAGACATTCCTTGCCTGACACTATTCACAATAGCAAAGACATGGAATCAACCAAATGCCCATGAATGGTAGACTAGATAAAGAAAATGCGATACATATACACCATTGAATACTATGCAATCATAAAAAAGAACAAGTTTATGTCCTTTGGAGAAACACAGATGGAGCTGGAGGCCATTATCCTTAGCAAACTAAAGTAGGAACAGAAACCCAAATACCACATGTTCTCGCTTATAAGTGGGAGCTAAATGATGAGAACACAATGATATAAAGAAGGGAACAATAGACACTGGGCCTGCTGGAAAATGGAGTGTGAGATGAGGGAGAGGATGAGAAAAAGTAACTGTTAGTACTTGGGTGAAAAAATAATCTGTACAACAAACCCCTGTGATATGAGTTTCTCCATATAACAAACCTGCACGTGTACCCCTGAACTTAAGCTGAGAGTTAAGAAAAAAAATTATTTGCCTGTTTCACGATTATAGAAATGTTTTCCTATGCTTTGACCTACCACTCTGATTTCATTTTTGATATTTAAATATTTAATCAATTTAAAGTTATTTGTGCATATGATGTGAGGTAAAGACCTAATTTTATTGATTGTCCATTCAGTGGTCAGTTTCCCCAAATAAACAATGCATTCTTTCCTCATTGATTTAAATGCCACCTTAATAATGTATTAGGTTCACATACACACTGGGTTTGTTTCTAGCCTCTCTCATCTGTTCTGATGGTTCAACTTTTCTATTTCTACACGAATATCATAATATTTTATTATTTATGGTTTTTTGGCATGCAGTTTTGAATATTTTAAAAGTAAAACTTTTACTATGAGATTTCTTCCATTTGAAAGTTCAGCCCTTCTATCTTATTGAGATATGTAAATGAAATAACTTGATTTCACATATGCATTTACTGTACAAGAAAAGATTAATTTAAGCAAGTGAATATTTTTACTCTGCCTATAACATTCACATGCCTACTACCTCACATAATTTCTTCAGAATTTACTTTCAAGTATATTAGAAAAGTCATCTTTTTATAACCACAAATAGAGGCATTTTTCAAATTTAATATAGGATAATATATTTTAATTACAGAAAGTAATTTTATTATTATTGATGAAAAACAGCCAACAATATTTGTACAGTGTTAGCTTTTGTTTAAACAAGAAATGCCTGCAGTTCTGGATCTATATCTCTTCTGAATGTATTTACTTATTTTTAAATCACCTATTGCAGCTTCTGCAAATTAAGTTGGAGAAAAAAATGTTTAAGATTTTCAATTCAGAAATATGATTAGAGTTTATTATAACTCCTCATTGGAGAATTATTTAATATAATGCTTCCATAATTAAACCTATTATTTCTTCCTTTCATAGTTAAACACAAAAAGTAATAGACTAAAAGCACAATACCAAATGACAAATCGTATCTACATCACTCTTTTAGTAGTCTTGTTTTTAAACACTTCTTAAAGAAAAATAAAATCAAAATTTATGTTTTATATATTTCTGAGCACATAATTAGAAACTTTATATAATTCTTTATTAATCAAAGCCAGAGTGTGGGAATGAAATAAAACTGCTTGAGGGGGCAGTTCCAAGATGGCCTAATAGGAACAGCTCCAGGCTACAGCTCCCAGCGTGAATGACACAGAAGACGGGTGATTGCTGCATTTCCAACTGAGGAACCGGCTTCATCTCACGTGGGCATGTCAGACAGTGGGTACAGGACAGTGGGTGAAGCCCACCGAGTGAGAGCCAAAGCAGGGCAAGGCATCACCTCACCCGGGAAGCGCAAGGGTTAAGGGAATTCCCTTTTCTAGCCAAGGGAAACCGTAACACCCAGCACCTGGAAAAATGGGTGACTGCCACCCTAATACTGCGCTTTTCCAAGGGTCTTAGGAAACAGTGCACCAGGAGATTATATCCCACGCCTGACTCGGAGGGTCCTACACCCATCTCACGTGCAGAGACACACATAGGCTCAAAATAAAGGAATGGAGGAAGATCTACCAAGCAAATGGAAAACAAAAAAAGGCAGGGGTTGCAATCCTACTCTCTGATAGAACAGATTTTAAACCAACAAAGATCAAAAGAGACAAGGCCATTACATAATGGTAAAGGGATCAATTCAACAAGAATAACTAACTATCCTAAATATATATGCACCCAATACAGTAGCACCCAGATTCATAAAGCAAGTCCTTAGAAACTTACTAAGAGACATAGACTCCCACACAATAATAATGGGAGACTTTAACGCCCCACTGTCAACATTAGACAGATCGACGAGACAGAAAGTTAACAAAGATATCCAGGGATCAAACTCAGCTCTGGACCAAGCAGACCTAATAGACGTCTACAGAACTCTCCACCCCAAATCAACAGAATATACATTCTTCTCAGCACCACATCTCACTTATTCCAAAATTGACCACATAGTTGGAAGTAAAGCACTCCTCAGCAAATGTAAAAGAACAGAAATTATTTTAAAAACTGTCTCTCAGACCACAGTGCAATTAAACTAGAACTAAGGATTAAGAAACTCACTCAAAACTGCTCAACTACGTGGAAACTGAACAACCTGCTCCTGAATGACTACTGGGTACATAATGAAATGAAGGCAGAAACAAAGATGTTCTTTGAAACCAATGAGAACAAAGATACAACATACCAGAATATCTGGGACACATTTAAAGCAGAGTGTAGAGGGAAATTTATAGCACTAAATACCCACAAGAGAAAACAGGAAAGATCTAAAATTCACATCCTAACATCACAATTAAAAGAATTAGAGAAGCAAGAGCATACACATTTAAGAGATAGCAGAAGGCAAGAAATAACTAAGATCAGAGCAGAACTGAAGGAGATAGAGACACAAAAAACCTTTCAAAAAATCAGTGAATCCACGAGCTGGTTTTTTGAAAGGATCAACAAAATTGATAGACTGCTAGCAATATTAATAAAGAAGAAAAGAGAGAAGAATCAAATAGATGCAATAAAAAATGATAAAGGAGATATCACCACCAATCCCACAGAAATACAAACTACCATCAGAGAATACTATGAACACCTCTACACAAATAAACTAGAAAACCTAGAAGAAATGGATACATTCCTGGACACATACACTATCCCAAGACTAAACCAGGAAGTCGAATCCCTGAATAGACAAATAACAGGCCCTGAAATTGAGGCAATAATTAATAGCCTGCCAACCAAAAAAAGTCCAGGACCAGACGAATTCACAGCCAAATTCTACCAGATGTGCAAGGAGGAGCTGGTACCATTCCTTCTGAAACTATTCCAATCAATAGAAAAAGAGGGAATCCTCCCTAACTCATTTTATGAGGCCAACATCATCCTGATACCAAAGCCTGGCAGAGACACAACAAAAAAAGAGAATTTTAGACCAACATCCCTGATGAACATCAATGCAAAGTCCTCAATAAAATACTGGCAAACTGAATCCAGCAGCACATCAAAAAGCTTATCCACCATGATCAAGTGGGCTTCATCCCTCGGATGCAAGGCTGGTTCAACATACGCAAATCAGTAAATGTACTCCATCACATAAACAGAACCAAAGACAAAAACCACATGATTATCTCAATAGATGCAGAAAAGGCTTTTGACAAAATTCAACAGCCCTTCATGCTAAAAACTCTCAATAAATTCGGTATTGATGGGACGTATCTCAAAATAATAAGAGCTATTTATGACAAACCCACAGCCAATATCATACTGAATGGGCAAAAACTGGAAGCATTCCCTTTGAAAACTGGCACAAGACAGGGATGCCCTCTCTTACCACTCCTATTCAACATAATGTTGGAAGTTCTGGCCAGGGCAATCAGGCAGGAGAAAGAAACAAAGGGTATTCAATTAGGAAAAGAGGAAGTCAAATTGTCCCTGTTTGCAGATGACATGATTGTATATTTAGAAAACCACATCAACTCAGCCCAAAATCTCCTTAAGCTGATAAGCAACTTCAGCAAAGTCTCAGGATACAAAATCAATGTGCAAAAATCACAAGCATTCTTATACATCAATAACAGACAAACAGAGAGCCAAATCATGAATCAACTCCCATTCACAATTGTTTCAAAGAGAATAAAATACCTAGGAATCCAACTTACAAGGGATGTAAAGGACCTCTTCAAGGAGAACTACAAACCACTGCTCAATGAAATAAAAGAGGACACAAACAAATGGAAGAACATTCCATGCTCATGGATAGGAAGAATCAATATCGTGAACATGGCCATACTGCCCAAGGTAATTTATAGATTCAATGCCATCCCCATCAAGCTACCAATGACTTTCTTCACGGAATTGGAAAAAACTTCTTTAAAGTTCATATGGAACCAAAAAAGAGCCCATATTGCCAAGACAATTGTAAGCCAAAAGAACAAAGCTGGAGGCATCATGCTACCTGACTTCAAACTATACTACAAGGCTACAGTAACCAAAACAGCATGGTACTGGTACCAAAACAGAGGATAGACCAATGGAACAGAACAGAGTCCTCAGAAACAATACCACACATCTACAACCATCTGATCTTTGACAAACCTGAGAAAAACAAGAAATGGGGAAAGAATTCCCTGTTTAATAAATGGTGCAGGGAAAACTGGCTAGCCATATGTAGAAAGCTGAAACTGGATCCCTTCCTTACATCTTATATGAAAATTAATTCAAGATGGATTAGAGACTTAAATGTTAGATCTAAAACCATAAAAACCCTAGAAGAAAACCTAGGCAATACCATTCAGGACATAGGCATGGGCAAGGACTTCATGTCTAAAACACCAAAAGCAATGGCAACAAAAGCCAAAATTGACAAATGGGATCTAATTAAACTAAAGAGCTTCTGCACAGCAAAAGAAACTACCATCACAGAGAACAGACAACCTACAGAATGGGAGAAAAATTTTGCAATCTACTCACCTGACAAAGGGCTAATATCCAGAACCTACAAAGAACTCAAACAAATTTACAAGAAAATAATGAACAACCCCATCAAAAAGTGGGCAAAGGATATGAACAGACACTTCTCAAAAGAAGACATTTATGCACCCAACAGACACTGAAAAAATGCTCATCATCACTAGCCATCAGAGAAATGCAAATCAAATTCACAATGAGATACCATCTCACACCAGTTGGAATGGTGATCATTAAAAAGTCAGGAAACAACAGGTGCTGGAGAGGATGTGGAGAAAGAGGAACACTTTTACACTGTTGGTGGGACTGTAAACTAGTTCAACCATTGTGGAAGACAGTGTGGCGATTCCTTGAGGATCTAGAACTAGAAATACCATTTGACCCAGCCATCCCATTACTGAGGATATACCCAAAGGATTATAAATCATGCTGCTATAAAGACACATGGACACGTATGTTTATTTTGGTACTATTCACAATACCAAAGTCTTGGAACCAACCCAAATATCTGTCAGTGATAGACTAGATTAAGAAAATGTGGCATATATACACCATGGAATACTATGCAGCCATAAAAAAAGATGAGTTACTGTCCTTTGTAAGGACATGGATGCAGCTGGAAACCATCGTTCTCAGCAAACTATCACAAGAATAGAAAACCAAACACCACATGTTCTCACTCATAGGTGGGAATTGAACAATGAGAACACTTGGACAGAGGAAGGGGAACATCATATACTGGGGCCTGTGGTGGGGTGGGGGGAGGGGGGAGGGATAGCATTAGGAGATATACCTAATATAAATGATGAGTTAATGGGTGCAGCACACCAACATGGCACAGGTATACATATGTAACAAACCTGCACGTTGTGCACATGTACCCTAGAACTTAAAGTATAATAAAAAATTTTAAAAAACAAAAAAGAAATAAACCTACTTGTGTTTATAGTAACAGATTTTTTGTAAATAAAGAATATTTCAAGTGCAAAATCTTTAAAGTATTTAAAGCAAATATTACTCAATTAATTTGTGCCAAAACATATGACTAACATATTGATGTTGGCAACCTCTCTTTTCAGAGTTTATCCTATGGAAATGTGCAAATATATATAGAAACAACCTGAAAATCTAACAATGGATGAAAGATTTAGTAACTCATATCTGTAGAACAGAAAACTATGTAAATGAGTTGCAAAACAATATGTTTAGTTTTAGCCCTTTTTTTAAATTTGTAAAATTAAACAAAGATACCAAAAAAGTTTTCTGTGTCTACGAAATGTAACAAGATGGAGACTATGTTAGTCTTTTAGAGCAGGAGGTCGCCAACTCCCAGGCCAAGGACCTGTACTGGTCTAATGCCTGTTAGGAACCTGGTCACATAGCAGGAGGTGACTAGCAGGCAAGCAAGCATTGCAGCATTACCAGCTGAGCTCTGCTTCCTGTCAGATCAGCAGGGGCATTACATTCTCATAGGAGTACAAACCCTTTTGTGAACTGCACATGTGAGGGGTCTAGGATGCACACTCCTTATGAGAATCTAACTAATGCCTGATTATCTGAAGTGGAAAAGTTTCATCCGGAAACCATCCCCCTGCTGCCTCCCCAGTCCATGGAAAAATTGTCTTCCATGAAACTGGTCCCTGGTGCCATAAAGATTGGGGGTCACTGTTTTAGAGGGAGAAAATTTTTGGTAGTAAAATATCTCAATAAGGTAGCACGGACTGATTGTGTACCCACATGTCGTGGACGTCAGCTTGCACCAACAGTTCATGAAGGTTCTCCGTAAGGCCTTAAGAGAAGCTTGCAACTTAAAAGAAATAGAAATTATCCTAGAGCCTTTATTTCTTGGAGCTCAATTTAAGCATTTGTCCAAAGCACAATACTTGCCATTTCTTTCAAGGCATTGTTGTTTATTCTGTTCTGAACCACTAGTGAAATGATCTGCTTCAGAAATTTCCTCTCCCAGTAATTTAACAATATCTATTTGTTGTTACATTTTGCTTTCCACCAAAATCATCATCTGTTGGTATATCAGATTCTACTTTATTCCCAGTTTGGCTGCTTTGTCTACTGACGTTGTAGTAATAAAATTAAGGTGATGCCTGTTGGCTAGCTGTTTAAAGTTTCTAAATAAACACTTCTTAGGATTTGTCCCCAAATTTTTAAAAACAGTTCCAAGAGATTATTTAATTTTTAGCAGTTTATCCTGTGATTCATGACAAAAGAGTCCATAGTTCATCATTTCTTTGTTCTTCAAAATTCTGCAATTTTATTAGTGTTCTTAGCTATTCAGGATTCTTTTCTTCTTAACTGATGATTTCCATTTGTTGAGGATAAAGAGATAAATAGATTTTAGTGTAAAAACGCAAATGCTTATGTGCCTTGCAGTTTGTTTTACTCCCTTATCTTTGGATTCTGGAAATTCAAGTACTCTTGTCTGCACATGCAAGAAAATGTTTGTAGGTGATGGGCATTTTCCTTGATAGTCCATTGTGACCAGAAGCAAATACTCTGAGCTGTTCTGCACCAGAAAGAAGATCTCACTAGCTGATTGAAACATTCATTCCAGCAACTTTTGAATGATAACCCTAATTTTAGATTTACTAGGACTGAAATTTAAATTATTTGAGTAAATTTAAAAGCCTGCAGCAGTCCAGATACACAAACTCTCTGGGATAACCTGCTGGCTGCTATCTTGTGTTATTATTACAAAGTAATCAGCCAGACATGGTGGCTCACGCCTGTAATCCCAGCACTTTGGGAGACCAAGGCAGGTGGATCACCTGAGTTCAGGAGTTCAAGACCAGCCTGGCCAACATGGTAAAACCCCACCTCTACTAAAAATACAAAAATTAGCTGGGTGTGATGGCAGGCACTTGTAATCCTAGCTACTTGGGAGGCTGAGGCAGGAGAATCACTCAAGCCTGGGAGGCGGAGGTTGCAATGAGCCAAGATCACACCACTGCACTCCAACCTGGGCAACAACAGCAAGACTCCTAAAAGCCTAAAAAAAAAAAAAAAAACAAGTAACCATACCACCTCTTAAGAATCATGTAAAATATTCTTTCTTTTTCTTCACCTTTATAGACAGAAAAATCCCTTCAGTGTTAGGGCTTAACTTGGTCTAATAGAATCGGGTTTCTTTCCTTTTTGTGGGAAAGATTCTTTGAATCTCTAGTAGAAAGTCACCTATTCATCAGGGCTCTGGGTTGCCATTTGGCATCCCCTATCCAGCTAAGTGAATTGCAACGTGGGTCTTTGAAAACATATTTCATACAAGACACAACCATTTTCCATAGTGTTTAGATGGTTTATGCTGTAGTCTTGTAGAAATGGAAGACAGTTCAATAAAGAAAGAAAGGGCAACACAGAAAACTATGCTTCCTAAGGGCATATATATATATATATATATATATATATTTTTTTTTTTTTTTTTCTTCCATCAAATACTGTCATCTCTTACTAATAATTTTGTTTTCTTCTGTCTTGAAATTCTTAAGGGAATTATTTTTGTAGATCCTGGTACATTCCAAATATATTGTTAACCCAAACCTCTCCTCTATGTTTTAAATCCAAATAATCAACTCTCTGCTGAAAAATTTACCTCAAAATCAACCTGACTAAAATGGAGCTTGATATTTTATTGTCAATTAATTATTTCTTATCTCAATCAATGGCAACAGCATCCATCCATTTGCCCAAACCAGGAACTACAATATATAAAGCTCCACCTCCCTCACCCTCAATATCAAATTGGTTCCAAGAATTGCCCAATTTTACCAACCTCTTGTATCTACCCTCTGCTCCCCCTGTCCTGATTCAGATCCCAGCTATTTGGGGCCTGGGTTGTGGCCTCTTAACTGTTCTCACTGTCTGGCATCTCACTCCTCTCATTTCAACCACCATGTTGCTGTCAGAAATAAAACACATATAATACTAAGTTTTTATCCTGCAAAAACTCTGCCATGTTCATAGAGACTGTGGTGTGTGTGTCAGGCTCTATGGTAATTTGCTGGAGGTAGAAAGATAAACATGACCCTGTGGTTGATAAACATGACTCTCAATTTCATAATCTGGTGAAGACAAACAGTTATAATACAATGATAAGTAATAATACAATGATAAAAAAGATTCCAGGCCAGGCGCGGTGGCTCAAGCCTGTTATCCCAGCACTTTGGGAGGCTGAGATGGGTGGATCACGAGGTCAGGAGATCGAGACCATCCTGGCTAACACAGTGAAACCCCGTCTCTACTAAAAAATACAAAAAACTAGCCGAGCGAGGTGGCGGGCGCCTGTAGACCCAGCTACTCGGGAGGCTGAGGCAGGAGAATGGCGTGAACCGGGGAGGTGGAGCTTGCAGTGAGCTGAGATGGCGCCACTGCACTCCAGCCTGGGCAACAGAGCGAGACTCTATCTCAAAAAAAAAAAAAAAAATCCCTAGGGACTTCCTTACAAATGAAGAGGGGCCACATGTCATAGAGGAAGGAGCACCTGATTCTGCCTTGGGAATCACAGAAATTCACAGAGAAGATCGAAAGGAAGAGAAACTTGAAGCACTTTACATGGCATTGCCTCATATGAGGGGACTTCAAAAAGCTTGTGGAAAAAAAGGGATTAGAAGATTAAATATACACATCAAAAATTCTAAAAAAGATAACAATAAAAAAATTAAAACTTTATTTCTTGACATAAGCTCTGTCAGGTTCAAGACATTTTTGTAAGCAATGATATCAGTCATTTAGTCCATCTTTAAAGGAGTGATGGTCCTGGGAACTTAACCATGTCAATACAGTCTTTTACATTATCAGCCAAAGAAAAATGGATGCCCTTTAAAGATTTTAAGATTGGGAAACAAAAATAAGTCAGAAGGAGCCAAATCAGTACTGTAAGCTGGGTACCTAATGATTTCCCATTGAAACTCTTGCAAAATTGCCCTTGTTTGATGAGCAGAATAACCAGGAGCATTGTTGTATTGGAGAATGACTCTAGTGAAGCTTTCCTGGTTATTATTCCACTAAAGCTTTGGCTAACTTTCTCAAAACACTCCCATAAAAATCAGGTGTTATTGTTTTTTGGCCCTATAGAAAGTCAACAAGCAAAATGCCTTGATCATACCAAAAAATTGTTGCCATGACCTTTATTCTTGACTGGTCCACTTTTGCTTTGACTGGACTACTTCTACCTCTTGGTAGCCATTGCTTTGTGCTTTGCCATCAAGACAGTACCAGGAAAGCCATGCTTCATCTCCTGTTACAATTTTTTGAATAAATGCTTCAGGATCTTGACCTCACTTGATCTCACTTGGATAATTTCCACTGAAAGTTCTGCTCTTATTTGTAGCTTATCTGGGCCCAACAGTTTTGGCATCTGTCAAGTGGAAAGTTTGCTCAATTTTAACTTTTCAGTCAGAATTGTGTAAGCTGATCTAATTGAGATGTCTATAATGTTGGCTATTGTTTTTACCATTAATCATCAATCCTTTTCAATTAGGGCATGAACAAGATTAATTTTTTCCTCACTATGATGTGGATGGTCTGCCACTGTGGCCTTTTCAACATCCTCTTGCATCTTCTTGAAACAGGTTATCCATTTGTAAACTGCTAATTTCCTTGAGGCATTTTCCCCATAAAGTTTTCATAAATTGTCATTCTTCCACACAAGCTTCACCATAAATTTGAGGTTTGTTTTTGCTTAAATTTTAACAGCATTCATGTTGCTCTGATGAGGACTCTGCTCAAACTAATGTCTTATTTTTTTAGTACCTCAAGCTAGATCCTGTTCAGATATGTTGTAACAACTTACTTTATTTTGGTACAAAATATTCTTGAAATTCATGCACAGTTTTCATAATACTCATTTTCTGTGAAGTTTTTGAAGACCTTTCATACGTCTCCATGAACCTGGGTCTCAGAAAGGGAAAGCCATGGGATGGGGTGAGTGAAGGATGTGAGGAGAGTGTGGACTTGTGCCACAGCCTTTGTGGGGAAAGGGAAGAGATATTTACCAAGACACCTGAAAGGATTGTTGATCACTATTGACAAGCAAGCTGAGTTGGGGTGCCAGGCTTTCCAAGTTAGAAGCACAGAAGGAAGTGGCAGAGCCATGAAGTCCTGGGCTAAGCCATTAGGGTTTCTGGGCTGAGCAGAAAAGCCTTAGATCTAATATTTGGGAGGTTTCAGGTGGCAGAGAAGGGAGACAAAGTCCAGGCTCTAGGCAGTCATAGCATTAAAGTCTTGCCATAACCTGAGCTGGGAAGGGCCATGGAAAGCTTTGTTTCATCTCTGTATCTTATGAATAAGGGATGAGACTATAAGAGAGTTGGGCAAATTGTCCCAGATATTCTGCAGTCAAGTTTTAGAGTCCTGGCTCTGCTGTATGGCCTTGGGTGAGAGAGTTAATTTATCTATAAAACAGAATTAATAACGGTCACTATTTCATGGGGTCACTGGGAGGATTAGGTAAGTAATGCATGTAGGATACTTGGCACATTGAGCCAGGGTGAGCTTCAGTGCCAATGAGCCATTATATTATAACTGCTACTGACGAGGTCTGACAGCTAACTCAAAGCAGAGATAGGACAAGAACCAAGGGTTGGTATCATATTCTGTTTCCCCACCCATCGACTTTCTTTCTGAAGGGAGGAGGAGAAGAGTATCCTAACAGCAAGAACCTATAGTAAAGTCACCAATGGACAATAACCCAGGCCTGGAGCCAGAAAGTTTGGAAATTCTTGAAACCAATTACAAGAGCTTTCTCCATTTTCTTTCCTTCTCTTTGTCTTCTGGAATGATAGGGCTTGTGGGGGAGGGCAATTTAGGGGTACACAGTTTTGTAGAACTATGGAAGGCACCAGGGCACCTACCAGTTGGGTAATTCTAGTTGTGCTAAAACCTAGACTTTTTGGCAGAAGAAAGAAATGGACTTTGGGACTTCCTTCTACATTAATCAGCCCTGGTAATTAAGGTAGGAAAACAGACAGAGATCACAAGAAAAACCTCTGTTCCTAAATAGAGTGCAGAACCTTACAAGGGATAGCTAGGCAGGGTACAGAAGGGAAAGCTATTAATTTGCATTTTGGAAGACTAATAGATGTACATGGTAAAAAATTCAAAACATAACGAAGCATATACAGTGAAAACTACATCTCCTTTCCACTCATTCCCTAGTTTTTCCTCTTAGTGACAAACTGTGTTACCAAATTTTAGTTTATTTTTCCAAAGATATTTTGTGCATTTACTAACAAAGACTCATACACATAGACTGTTTATTGGGTACATTTTTGCATGTTAGTGCCTCGCTTTTTCCACTTAAAGATCTATCTTGGGAATTATACTATATCAGTAAATCAAAGCTGCCTCTTTCTTTTTATGCCTACATGGTATTTTCTTGAATGGATGCACCAAAATACATCCCCTATCAATAGACATTCATATTGTTTCCAAACTCTTGCTTTTACAAATAGAGTTGCAATGAATATCTCTGTACATATGTCTTTCTGTACACGTATGTATGTATCTATAAGACAAATGCAGAGAAGTAGAATTGCTGTGCCCAAAGAAATGTACATTTTAAAATTCTGATGACATAATAGGATATTAGATGTGAATTTTCCTATCTTAGATTTTCAGCAAAGGCCTCAAAGACCAAACTCTAAGTGATGAATCACCTATTCGGGACTCGCAGAGACATTAATACCTGTTTTCCTTCCACATTTAGCCTCTTCTCTGCCTCCAGGTTACATAAGAGAAGGCTAAGAGTTCATGGAAAGGTAGAACATTAGAAGACAGGGTTTCTCTAGAGCATGAGAGACTGGAGAGTTGTCAGAGTCATGTACCGTTTCTCCTTTTTAGAGCTTGTTTCCCTCTTAGGTTAAGCCAAATGAGGGGGTCACCTTATTTGGCTTCTTAAGAGTGACCCATGGAACTTGTCATGTTTCCCTTGAAATTTGGGGATATAGAAACTAGTATTTGAGTCACTACTAGGAAAGCAGTCTAAAGGCCACAGTCTGTGACAGAGCTCCCTCTGTGAGCAGAGTGAGAAGAGGCTGCCATAGTGTTCCGTGTTTTTTTTTAGATTCTGTGTTTGTCTATTTGGCATTGCAGGGCCAATTATACTAATTAGATTTCCTTATATTCTGTATTTTTAATGCTCTAGTATTTGCAGGCCTTATAGACCTAGGGAGAGAACTGCCTTCCCACCTCCCAGGGCTTGCTAATTCCTAAAAATAATAACAACTTGCCTACAAGCACATCTTTCATTGCAAACCAACAAATCCTAAGTCTATAGCCCCAACCACCTCCATATCTAATTCAAATACCAAGCTAAACCACCCTCCTACCTAAAATCATCCCAGGCCAGGTACCAAGCAAATAGAGACAACCCCTATGCCTCAAAGCCCTCTGGAATTATTCAAATAGCCAATCTTAAACTGCTTACTCTGCCCTTCTTGCTTTTCCCATGGAAACCTCAACAAAGCTGTGGCCTAGGCCTTCCCCTCACTCTTGCTTCTGCCTGTCCAAACCTGGTATTTCCCCTGTAGTCTTGGAGGTGTGACATGTCCCCTTCTTTTAGGAAATATACAAAATAAATTCTTCTTTCAATGGCATCAATTTCTTTCTGTGCCATAAATCAGTCACCTCCATTAAATAGAATCCCTTGGGTATAGTTTTAATACGCATGGGTGCAGCCTTACCTCCTCCAGTGATGGGATGAGTGTTCCTGTGGTCTGATGTGGTCCCTGTGGAAGGGAACTAGAATTGAAAAGTATCCCTCCAAAAACAGGCTGGAGGTGCTGGGCTGGGGGGTGCAGGGTGCCAAGGTCTGAGTATGGGAATTTTAAAATGGAGAGCATGTTGGCTGGGCAAGGAAGTTCGGGTAAAGGTCTGCAGTGAGCCTCAACATCATCTCGTAGAAAGTCAAGCATTTGGACATTGGCCGCACACAGAGGGCACCAGAGCCGGATTACAACTGTCTCAGTCACTAAAGATCTTTTCCACCCTTTGCTGCTCTTTCTCCCCCTGTGCCAGACTTTAGGGAACCAGAGGTCACAAGATGAGTAAAGTAGAAAGTGTCTCAGTCCATTTCTGTGCTATAGCAAAATGCCACAGAATGGATACTTTGTAAACCACAGAAATTTATTTCTCACAGTTCTGGAGGCCGGGAAGTCCAAGATCAAGTCACCAGCAGGTTTGGTGTCTTGTTGGGGAATGCTCTCTCCTCCAAGATGGCACCTTGTTGCTGCATTCTCTAGAGGGGACATACTAAGTTTCAACATGAATTTTGGAGGAGGCACACTCAAATCATAGCAGAAATAGAGGAAAAGAGTTAAGGGAGAAATAGTGAGAAGCCAAGCAAGACATCTTTTCTGGGCTTTAGGTTTCTGAGCCTAGGTGAGGACTGAGCCAGGGATTGGGAAGAAGCATTAAACTGGATGAGATTAAAGCTTTGATATGAAACTGGACCAAATTTGTTAATATCCAGAAAGCGAGACTATTCACTCATAACCGGAAGTGACCAGAAAAGCTATCAGATCTACCCACAGTTTCATGAAAGCATAGAAAATGGAGATTCAAAGTAGTATGAAAGAAAGTTAGTGTTATGAGCAAATAATGTTTTTTTTTCTCAACTGCTTGCACCTCACAAACACCAGTATGTTCAATAAACCAGTTAGAATAGATATTGCTGAATGGCTCTCCACAGATGCTATACCAACTTCCTCCCTCACTGACAAGGTGCGCAGCATCCATTTGCCGGAGAAGAGGCTTTTGATGTTCACATAGAGGACTTGTCTATTCTTTGACATTCTATGAAGCAAAATAGAGACAAAAATAATGTTACTCCTGAATGTCTCCAATCAATTAATACAGGCTTCTTGATATCATGTACTGTTTTAAATGCTTGTGTGTCTTCCCAAAGTCCAGCCTCCACATATCAAAAATATGAAGTTGTATAGACTGTTTTACATTCCAGATAGGAACATAAACGAAGGATACAAGGAAAGATTACTTTCAGTACTAACTTGTGGTGACATATGTCTATTATAAAAAATATATTTTTAACCCAGATATTTATACATCTTTTTAAATCTGGTAATTGATCACTACTATGTGAAGAATCAAATAAGAACACAGATATATTAAAATTATGTTGTCCAAAGATCATTCATTAGTTAACTCAAATTTATATTATCTCAAGAACTAAAAATTAACTAAGGGTCTAGAAAATACAATTTAAGTTCATATGTTGAGTCTTTTGTAGGATTATAAAAATTAACCTATTTTTATAAAGACTGCATGTTATCAAGTTATTTAGTTGAACACATAATTTTACAATTTTATAAGTTTAAAATGATTTAATTCATTCAACTATAAAACTGGTAGAGGAAATTTAGAAAATTCAAATTAATTAAACTTTTCAAGAAAAAGTAAACCCAAGGCTTTCATAAACCAAAATGTTGTGCTAACATTATTTTTATATAGTAGAAGGTGGGGAAAGATATAGAGCTATTTTTAAATCAAAATTATTAAACCAGTCTAGTTTTTCCAAAGAGACACCTTAATTAGAAATATTACATGATCTCTTTTCTTGCATCATTATATAGCAGATATTAAAACTTTAAAGTTTTTAATAAGATACTTATAATAACTAAGGTTATTAATTAAGCTCGCTAAGTCTTTTTTCTTGTTACAGCTTTACCAAGAAAAAATTTTCTTACAGAACCACATATTTAAAGTATAAGAAGTAAAAAAAAAATTTTAGAAAGTTTAAAATTCCTTGTTCTTCCCATTTATGTAAGTGCTTAATATACAAATATTGTTTTAGAAAGCCACCTTGAGGAGGAGTTTATTCCATTAGATTTCTTTTAACTTTTATTTTGAAATTATTTTAAATTTTCAGAAAAAAGTGCAAAAATTGTACAGAGAGTTTACATATGCCCTTCACTTCTTTCCCTGATGTTAACATCTTACATAAGCATAGCACAATTATCAAGACCAAGAAATTGACAGTGATGCAATGTTGTTGATGAAATAACATAGTTTATTGAAATTTCACCAGTTTTTCACTGATGTTCTTTTTCTAGCCAAGACCCAATCCAGGACCACATATTGCATAGTTGACCCCTGTCTTCTTAGTGTCCTTCAATTTGTAATAATTCCTTAGTCTTTCTTTTACAGAATATAAAAGAAAGAAAATTTAAAACTACAATTTATATTGTTTTTGCCCCATTCCTGGAACCAACCAGTTTTTCTAGGTGTCCTGATTTGTTTCTCTCTCTCTCTCTGTGTGTGTGTGTGTGTGTGTGTGTGTGTGTGTGTGTGGTGTGTTCTTCTTTGTTTGTTTACTGCCTCTGGATTTTCAGTCTTAGTTAGAAAACTGGCTCTAGGGTCTAACTCCTTGCCTTTCCATATCAGTGAGACACAGTAAGAGCCCTGCAGTCCACTTTCCAAAGGTCAGATTATTCCATATAAAATAATCATGAGGGCTTCCACAGGAAGTCTAGTAGAAATGTGCAGGTGAGCGTTCACCTCCAAGTCACATCCTTTTGGAGGCTCCTGTCATTGTGAGGCCCTCTATGTATTCTTGTTAATCCTAATTATCCATTACATGACTATTGACCACACATATACCTCCTAAGGACGGACATTAATTCCCAGGGATTTTAGTGCCTAAATTAATATTCATAAGCAGAAACACCGTCCTGATTGTACCATCAGCTCTGCAGCTCCTTCCCGGGGCAGACTTGGCCCTTTGACATGCAAAGCCCAGACAGCTCACTTTCTTCACACTCTTTCTTTCAGAACATGCCTCAGGGCTTGAAAAATGATGGTTTTCAGGGCTGTCCACCCTTTCAAATTAAAGTTGTTTTTTACTTGAAGAGTAGGATCAAAATCTTTTGCAGAGTCTCTAATTCTCTAGTAATCTCTGTAAATGAAGGGAAATGTTCCTATGAGAGTATATTATTCTTCTATCTGTCCCCCTTCCCTACAAAAATTCTGTATATGAGTGGCAGTTTTCCCAATTAATATTAATTGATATCAACATTACCTTAATATCAATGCAAATGAGAAAATTAGTACCCACCTAATTATACATAAAAACTGTTTCCAGCTATAAAGTCCATTTTGCCATCACACTAAATTAAACCAGAAGTCATGAAAATATTTACCAAGTTGACGAAAGTCTTGTGATCATTATCCAATGATATTTTAATAGTTAATATCAAGATTAACCATCTCTGGTCAATGTTACCCAATTGCAGGTTTTATGTATGCTGTCTCCTGACCCTTGCAATAGTATTGTTAGTTTGCAAGTTTGCAGAAATATTAATAGCCAAGAATATACATATTGCTATACAATCAGTTCCTGCTTATAGAATCAACAAAACATCTACAATAGATAAATGAGAGTAAAAACTGATTTTTAGTTGTGCTTGATTCAGTTCTTGATAACATGAAAGATTATATCATAACAAAAAATTTCACATTTCTAATATCCATTTTACGGTTCCATTTAAATTGAATATTGGTAGTTTTTATTATTGAAACTTTATATCATGTTTAATCACCTTTTATTCTAACTCTTTCATTTGACACTAGTTTTTATCAACTTTCATGTCCTGGTTTTGTAATTATTTGCTTATTTGCTGTTTTTAAGTGACTTATATTGGATGAGCCTTTCTAACTTTAACCTTCTAGAACCTTTATAACTTTAACCTAACTGGCCTCTCTTGTATTACTTTTGTTTATTGGTTTAGGCAGAAACTGCCTTTCAGTGGTGAGTTTACATTATTTATATGAGATCCAGTGTTTGGTACATTTGGTGTTAATTTTTTCAATATGTATTAGGAAACTTTATTGTCTCTGGTTATATGGACTATATTTTTCCCTTTATCCTTTTTTTTTTTTTTTTTTGAGATGGAGCCTCACTCTGTCGCCCAGGCTGGAGTGCAGTGGCATGATCTTGGCTCACTGCAAGCTCTGCCTCCCAGGTTCACACCATTCTCCTGCCTCAGCGTCCCGAGTAGCTGGGATTACAGGCACCCACCACCACACCTGGCTAATTTTTTGTATTTTCAGTAGAGATGGGGTTTCACTGTGTTAGCCAAGATGGTCTCGATCTCCTGACCTCGTGATCTGCCCACCTTGGCCTCCCAAAGTGCTGGAATTACAGGTGCGAGCCACCGCACCCGACCTTTCCCTTTATCTTTTAAAATGTTTTAGAAGACAAAAAAATCTATTTTAAAGCCTCGTGTAAATATCTTGAAATGTTCTATAAGCGTTCTATTTCTCTCTTTCCCTAATCAAAAGCCTGCTGTACTTCTCTGCAAGAAAGACAAAGGATGCTACTTTTTTGTCTGCATCTCCTATTCCCTACATCCAATTTCCCATTCATAATTAAATTTGATATTTCTCACTTTTTTCTCTTCATGTTTCTTTTATACTTTCTGTGTCTTATTTTAAATAATTACTGCAGTATCAGGAGTAATTCTTCCACAGTTATTTTTACTTCTCTTTTTAAAATTTATTTATTTATTATTATTATTATACTTTAAGTTCTAGGGTACATGTGCATAACGTGCAGGTTTGTTACATATGTATACTTGTGCCATGTTGGTGTGCTGCACCCATCAACTCGTCAGCACCCCTCAACTCATCATTTACATCAGGTATAACTCCCAATGCAATCCCTCCCCCCTCCCCCCTCCCCATGATAGGCCCCGGTGTGTGATGTTCCGCTTCCCGAGTCCAAGTGATCTCATTGTTCAATTCCCACCTATGAGTGAGAACATGCGGTGTTTGGTTTTCTGTTCTTGTGATAGTTTGCTAAGAATGATGGTTTCCAGCTGCATCCATGTCCCTACAAAGGACACAAATTCATCCTTTTTTATGGCTGCATAGTATTCCATGGTGTATATGTGCTACATTTTCTTAATCCAGTCTGTCACTGATGGACATTTGGGTTGATTCCAAGTCTTTGCTATTGTGAATAGTGCCGCAATAAACATACGTGTGCATGTGTCTTTATAGCAGCATGATTTATAATCCTTTGGGTATATACCCAGTAATTTTTACTTCTTTAACAATAGTTGGTATCAGTAATTCTCATAGGTTCACTTTTTAGCCATTATCCATTCAAATTTCTTTCTCTAAGTTAGCCTTGCATACTATATGTTGTAGCTGTGAGCAATTTTTTTCAAAAGAAGCCCGTGCTGCCACATTTTTTTAAGATTGTTCATGTCTGCAAGTATCTGTCTGTTACCTCCCCATACAAATGGCATGGTGTGGTCCATTATTCTTGATTTGCTCTTTATACCCTCTGTAGAAGATGTCATCACATTGTCATCCAGCATTGCTCACTGCAGTAGAAAAAGTCAAAGCTAGTTTAAAATTTTGCTCCATGAAAATGACCTACTTTTTTTTGCTTGGAAACTTGCAGAATTGTCTTTCCCCTTACGGCTTAAATTTTTATGAAACTACGTCATGGTGTTGCTTTTTGCTCTTGATTTTTGTGTGGGACTTTGGTAGTACTCTCTGTAACTTTTTTTTAAAAATGATGTTTTCTCTGAGAATTGCTTTTGATCCTTTTGTCTGTTTTTTTACTTTTAGAAACTCCTCTTATTTGGAAATTGGATCTCCAAATTTAACAACTTCTCTTGAATTATTTTCTTATTTTTAAAATTTCTTTTCCATAGTGAATATGGTAATTATGGATAAAGAGGAGAGGGAGGGTGAACACATCTTTTTTTGAGTCCCAGGTCCAGCTTTATTACCCAATACAAGTTCAAACTCTGGAACATTAAAAATCATTATTCTAAAGTTTAATTAAAAACATAATTTACAAATATTTAATATCTTCTGAAAAGCATTTCCAAGTTAAGAATAAAGAAAAAATATGTACACAATATAAAATCAAATACCAGTTGGCTTCAAATCCCATCAAGTCTACACTCAGCAACATCAATCTTTTTAGGTTCTTCAAAATCTTCTGTTAAATCTACAAAGTTGTTTTCTAGGATAAGGCAAGGAATGGAAACCCTTATTGCTTTTTGAACTCCATACACGCTTACAGTATCACCTGAAGTTACCTGCTGTGTAAGTTTTTTTAAGATTATTGGTCACTTGTTCAGAGAGATGCATTTCTCTGTATGAGGGACCCAAGAGACAGATCATATTGGGAAGGGGTCTGATGCTCAAAAGCTCATTCTGGGCTCCCTGGAGCTCTTTGAACAATTTGGTGGTCTTGTCAAGTTTCTTTTGAACACGTCAGCTTTTTCAGAGTTAAAAGCTTCAACTGGAGTGCCAAAGTTTGTTAGTGCTTTCAGTGCTATGAGCCTGTCCTGAGTATTGGAGTCCAAACACACTGCTGGCTCTATTTCTATAATCTCTATTTCATTTGCTGTGACAAGTATCCTAGTATGACCTTCATCTTCAAGTGATAACATCTCCAGCTCTTGTAGAGTCCTGGAATGTTCTCCTCTTGTTAAAACATTCAGTAAACTATATGCCATAACATATGGATAATCTTGGCATGTGGCCAAAATCTTAGGGATGCTGAAAGCACCTGGAAGATCAGCCTTCCCCATAGTTTAAATAGATTAAATCAGAATCATCCTTGCTGACATTTGCAAATGTGGAGTCAGAATGTGGTGCATAAGAACTGTAGGGTCTGTAATTCAAATAAAACACTAGAGTTACTTTGTTTAATTTATCCCCTTTGAACCCCTGCAAAGTATTCACTCCAGACTGAAGTCTTCTGTTAGTCATTTGCAGTCTCACAGGGCAGTCGCCTGACCCTTACAATGGGATTCACAGGACAGGGAAGTCCCAAGGTGGTTGTTCCATCTGGTTTTCTTCTTTCAAATTTGCACTATTAACAAGCCACCTGGTCAACTTTCCTCAGATTCCTTAACGATACAGTCAACCTGGTTCTTCTCTCTGTCTAAATTACTGCTCTTAAACTCATTTTCAAGCATAACTTTGTCTTTTTATTTTCTTTGCTGGTACTTTTGAAGGCTTATGCTTCAGTATCTCTAGCTTTCTTGGCCAGCAGCTTCTGTCCACCCCACTCTGCGAAGTGTCTGTTCTCTTTCTGCTTTCGAGTTTTTTTGTTTTGTTTTGTTTTTGTTTTTTTGCAAGACTGCCATAAAGTCTATGCTTTGCTTCAGAATTCAGGCTCTGAATTCTTTGCTGGCTAAGAATGTTCATCCCTGAGTGCAGTAACTTCTTAGCAGTTTTATAAAAAATGGCCTCTGGTTTGTTGTAAAGCATGGCATTGGTACACATTAGTTTGAAGTTATCCTTTAGTTCTTCTATGGACTGGTAGTCATTGTTGTTGATCTTTTCTTTCGTGGTATTAAAATCCACTGGGTGTTTAATAATCATGAAGCAGCCAGGAGGAATAAAATCAGTTACAGGAAATGAAAAGAAAGCCCTTGGGTCTTTTCTCTGCAATTGTCTCATCAGTTGACTTGAAGCTTCTTGAAGGGCTGTCTGTTCTACTTCTTGCTTGGTGGAAGAGCTTGTGAGAGGCTTCTTGGCAGGCAGGTCTAATCTCACAGGGAAGTGACACTGGAGCTCTTCTTCTGCCTCTTCTCCATGCTGCCTCGAGCTCACTTTCTTTTATCCTCCTGTACTCCTCTCTGTTTTCTCCCCTTTTCTTCCCACAGAACCTGCCTCAGTGCCAATTGATATTCATTAAAATAAGCCCGAGTTTATTTTTTAAAAAGCTTAAGTCTCTGGAGAGCTAAGTGACTTGGTTTCCTCCTGCTTTGAGGACCAGCTTCAAGGGCTTCTCTGCATACTCATCGTAAAGGTGCTTGTCTGACCCTGGCTTCTTGCCCATGTTCCACTAGGTCCTAGTACCCGACTCCCTCTCCAGGTCCTGGCCCTGCAACACTGCTTTCCAGGCCAGGGGAGCAGATGGCTGCAGCAGGGACTGAGAGACCCCAGGCCATCAGGCAGTGAGGCACACTGGAGATTGCTTTAAATATAAAGAATCCACACAGAACAACAATCATCTAACAGGGAGGCCTTATTTTAATGAATATCAACTGGTATTTGTCTGACTGAATCTGAAATAACAAGACAGCTGGACTATTTTATTCATTTTACAAGCAGAGCAAAGAATTTACAGATTCTTTTGGTAAAGGTGGTGAGCGGCTATCACTAAATGTAAAGTAGGTGGAATATGTAACAGATCTCACTTCTCTGCGGTCTTTGAGAAATTCTTCATATAACCTGCAGAATAGATCAGATGCAATAAGACAAGAGTTGGTGAGTTCTTGACATGACGAGAGCACCCAAATAGGACTGTGGAAGTTTGGTTCTGTGTGTGAGATCAACTATGCAAAGAACATGGCACACACAGGTGTGCATCTCAGGTGTACATCAGGCATGGTTTACAACTGGCCTTTCCGGGAAGAGGGAGGAGTTCATTACTGAGGATTATCTTGGTCATTTTCAGGACCAGGGATTCCCTGGGGCAAGGGATTGTGACCTAGGATATCTGACAGGAAGAAGGATCTTATCTACCTACTTGGGGTTCAGAGGAAGCCCTAGATTTGGATCCTGGACCAGTGATCTGTGCTGAACCTAAGGCTGGGAACCCACAGAGATTCAGGCTGATGGACTAGGCCAACCTGAGGGGAAGGAGGGTGGCTGGAGGACTGGCCACATGCTCCCAGGACTGGCAGCGGTGGGAATGTGAGAAGTAACATATGAATGGTTGAGGCTAGGCCTGGTAAGATGAATTAGGACTGAGACTGTTGATTCAGTCCTTGCCTTAGAGGGGACTGACACAGAAACCAAGGGAGGACTAAGATTCAGTGGTATATTAGTGGCCCCAGCCAGTGGAATGGGGTAATAGAAGTCTTAACATAACAGCCATAACATAACAGCCATTGTTTGAGTGTGGAAGGACTTATCCTACTTTTTCCCTATTTTATCTCTCTATCAGAGTTATTCGACAGATCCCTGGAGCAATTATATGTCTTTTCTACAGACTTCAGAACTGGCCTGTCTTCCATGACACACCAGCAGATGACGACTATGAAACCAGATGCCATATTTACTGTAGGGATCTTCTTGAGGACATTGTCAATGACATATATCTTTCCATTTGTTAGAATCATATAATAAATTCTTTCAAAGGAAAGTGTGACATCAGAGGAATTACCAGCCTCTTACGGCCTCATTTACCTTGCATTGACTGATACTCCCAAAACATAAATCTGCCCATTCTTTGCAAATTTCAAATTCAAATTCAACTAAGTTACTCTTTTCTGTTTGTTTGTCTTTGTTTTAGGTTTTGTTTTTTGTTTGTTTGTTTGTTGTTTTTTGAGATGGAGTCTCACTATGTCACCCAGGCTAGTGTGCAGTGGCGTGATCTCAGCTCACTGCAACCTCTCCCTCCTAGGTTCAAGCGATCCTCCCACCTCAGCCTTGCAAGTAGCTGGGATTACAGGCATGCATCGCCACACTCGGCTAATTTTTGTATTTTTAGTAGAGACAGGGTTTCACCATGCTGGCCAGGCTGGTCTCAAACTCTAACCTCAAGTGATCCACCTGCCTTGGCCTTCCAATGTGCCGGGATTACAGGTGTGAGCTACTGCCCTCAGCCTTAGTTCCTCTTTCTTATGTGAGATCCTCTCATTTGAAGCACAGAAAAAGTAGACATACTTTGAATCTAGTTAATTGTGTAACCTTGGATTGTCAGTACCACATGCTCCCTGTGGGCATTGTCTTTAAAGGTGTTGCTACATTTCTACTCCTTCAAAGTACTTTGAAAAACATACAGTAACTACAGTTATTTTCATCAAGGAAAACTGTTTGCTAAGTTCATCTCCACGTATTTATAATTCTAAGGTCCTCACTTGCTATTAAATTATTCAAATTTACTCACTTTTTAAATAGACTTCCACCTTCCAAAGAGGCTTTTATATGTTCCATCGTTACTTTTCTGGTGTTTCCCACACCTGCTATGTAACTGATTTGATGAGAAAAATTATTTTGACATCTTATCCTTAATAAGAACAATTAAATTTTCTTCTAGCCATAAAAAGTGGGTCTTTGTCATTTGTGTCTTCCCCTGTACACTCATTGCACTCTCTTCTCTAGAGCCATGGTTAAAGTTTGAAATTGAAGGTACACGAGAGAAGAAGACTGCATATTAGAAACCCTTTTATCATGTCCATATAGGAAACATGGGCTTGCTACACTCTGTCCAGAGAACTCAGACACCATCGAGTGTCACCAGTGTTGACCTAAGTGAACTGCTCTGGAATCAGGAAAGTTCAGGATGGTTTCATTTTAAAAACAAAACCAAAAGCAAAACTTTAACCCTTTTGGGGATATCACTGGCATTTGTGGGGGCACTTGCTCACCACCCCTCAGGAATTCTGCTGTAGTGCTTTAAGATAATCTTTTAAGGTGGCTATGTCATGTAAGTCTGAGTTTCTCTCAATCTACAGCTAATATTACCTGAGGGAACACAGGTCTTCAGTAGAGTGGGAGAGAGTGAGAGAAGCTGGGAGGTGGGGGAAGGAGTGAATCAGGAGGAGACCAAGCTCAGCCAGCCTCAATTTGCTTCTGTTTTCAAGGTGTCAGCCACCACCATCTTCAACATCAGTAAATGGAAGAGACAGTGTAGCAAATATATGCCCAAAATCCAAGCCAAATGCTACCCCAAAGTACAAATCAAAATTCAATTACTTCTTGTAATTAAGTGTCCCACAGTGTAGTCTGAGATTAGACTGCTAATGAAGAGACTAGACTTCATTTTTTCAAGTTTAGCATAATGCTGCCTCCCTACATTTTTTTTATTATTGTACTTTAAGTTCTGGTATACACGTGCAGAACCTCCAGGTTTGTTACATAGGTATACATGTGCCATGGTAGTTTGCTGCATCCATCAAGCCGTCATCTACATTACGTATTTCTCCTAATTCTATCTCTCCCCTAGCCTCCCCACCTCCCAACAGGCCCCGGTGTGTGATACTCCCCTCCCTGTGTCCATGTGATCTCATTGTTCAACTCCCACTTATGAGTGAGAACATGTGGTGTTTGGTTTTCTATTCTTCTGTTAGTTTGCTGAGAATGGTGGTTTCCAGCATCACCCATGTCCCTGCAAAGGACATGAACTCATCCTTTTCATGGCTGCATAATATTCCATGGTGTATAGGTGCCACATTTTCTTTATCAGTCTATCATTGATGGGCATTTGGGTTGGTTCCAAGTCTTTGCTATTGTGAATAGTGCCACAATAAACATACGTGTGTATGTGTCTCTATAGCAGCATGATTTATAATCCTTGAAGTTGTTTTCATTTCCACATCTGCCCCCAAGTCATCTTTCCATGCTCAAATCCTACAGAGGGCGCAAGCAACTCCTCAAGTTCTGATTGGTTTGATAGTATTTAATGAGTACAATGTCCTACTGTACAGATAAATTACAATATATATTTTAAAATATATTATTATTTGAGGCACCTGTGTGCCTCTTTCTAGTCAGGAAAGGGTGGTCTGGGAGAGCTCAAGGGAAAGGAATGAACTAGTCAGGAAAAGTCTATGGATGCAGTCATCACTGGTGGCTGCCAATTCCTCCAAATCATACCCACACCTGCACTCACTTGAGCATTTATTGTAAAATTCCTAACAGAACAGAAAGGTCAGAAACTGAGTTGTGCAAAATTGTGCATACTGCTTAGGCACAAGTGGGATATTTTGTTTTAAAGTACTCATAGGGGGGTTCCAAGATGGCTGAATACAAGCAGCTCCAGTCTATAGCTCCCAGCATGAGCAATGCAGAAGACGGGTGATTTCTGCATTTCCAACTGAGGTACCAGGTTCATCTCACTGGGGCTTGTTGAACAGTGGGTGCAGCCCACGGAGTGTGAGCCAAAGCAGGGCGGGGCATTGCCTCACCCGGGAAGTGCAAGGGGTAAGGGAATTCCCTTTCCTAGCCAAGGGAAGCCATGACAGATGGTACCTGGAAAACTGGGACACTCCCACCCTCATACTGCACTTTTCCAATGGTCTTAGCAAACAGCACACCAGGAGATTATATCCTGCACCTGGTTCGGAAGGTTCCACGCCCATGGAGCCTCGCTCATTGCTAGCACAGCAGTCTGACATGTAACTGTAAGGCAGCAGTGAGGCTGTGGGAGGGCTGCCCAACATTGCTGAAGTTTGAGTAGGTAAACAAAGCAGCAAGGAAGCTCAAACTGGGTGGAGCCCACCTCAGCTCAACGAGGCCTACCTGCCTCTGTAGACTCCACCTCTGGGGGCAGGGCATAGCCAAACAAAAGGCAGCAGAAACCTCTGCAGATGTAAATCTCCCTGTCTGACAGCTTTGAAGAGAGTAGTGGTTCTAACAGCACAGAGTTTGAGATCTGAGAAAAGACAGACTGCCTCCTCACATGGGTCCCTGACCCCCAAAGAGCCTAACTGGGAGGCATCCCCAGTAGGGGCAGACTGACACCTCATAAGACCGGGTACCCCTCTGAGACAAAACTTCCAGAGAAACAATCAGGCAGCAACATTTGGTGTTCAGCAATATGCGCTGTTCTGCAGCCTCTGCTGCTGATACCCAGACAAACAGGGTCTGGAGGGGACCTCCAGCAAACTCCAATAGACCTGCAGCTGAGAGTCCTGACTGTTAGAAGGAAAACTAACAAACAGAAAGGACATCCACACCAAAACCCCATTTGTACGTCACCATCATCAAAGACCAAAGGTAGATAAAACCACAAAGATGGGGAGAAAAAACAGAAGAGAAAAGCTGAAAATTCTAAAAATCAGAGTGCCTCTCCCCCTCCAAAGGAACGCAGCTCCTCGCCAGCAATGGAACAAAGCTGGATGGAGAATGACTGATGAGTTGAGAGAAGAAGGCTTCAGATGATCAAACTTCTCCAAGCTAAACGAGGAAGTTTGAATCCATTGCAAAGAAGCTAAAAACCTTGAAAAAAGATTAAATGAATGGCTAACTAGAATAACCAGTGTAGAGAAGTCCTTAAATGACCTGATGGAGCTGAAAACCATGGCATAAGAACTACATGACAAAAGCACAAGTTTCAGTAACCAATTTGATCAACTGGACAAAAGCACAAGTTTCAGTAACCAATTTGATCAACTGGAAGAAAGGGTATCAGTGATTGAAGATCAAATGAATGAAATGAAGCAAGAAGAGAAGTTTAGAGAAAAAAGAGTAAAAAGAAACAAACAAACCCTCCAAGAAATATGAGACTATGTGAAACGACCAAATCTACGTCTGATTGATGTACCTGAAAGTGACAGGGAGGATGGAACCAAGTTGGAAAACACTCTGCAGGATATTATCCAGGAGAACTTCCCCAACCTAGCAAGGCAGGCCAACATTCAAATTCAGGAAATACAGAGAATGCCACAAAGATATTCCTCAAGAAGAGCAACTCCAAGACACATAATTGTCAGATTCACCAAGGTTGAAATGAAGGAAAAAAATGTTAAGGGCAGCCAGAGAGTAACGTTGGGTTAACAGCGGACCTCTCAGCAGAAACTCTACAAGCAGAAGAGAGTGGGGGCCAATATTCGACATGGTTAAAGAAAAGAATTTTCAACCTAGAATTTCATATACAGCCAAACTAAGCATCATAAGTGAAGGAGAAATAAAATCCTTTACAGACAAGCAAATGCTGAAAGATTTTGTCAACACTAGGCCTCCACTACAAGAGCTCCTGAAGGAAGCACTAAACATGGAAAGGAACAACCAGTACCAGCCACTGCAAAAACATGCCAAAAATAAAGACCATCAATGCTAGGAAGAAATGGCATCAATTAATGGGCAAAATAACCAACTAACATCATAATAACAAGATCAAATTCACACATAACAATATTAACCTTAAATGTAAATGGGCTAAATTCTCCAATTAAAACACACAGACTGGCAAATAGGATAAAGAGTCAAGACCCATCAGTGTGCTGTATTCAGGAGACCCATCTCACATGCAGAGACACACATAGGCTCAAAACAAAGGGATGGAGGAATATTTACCAGGCAAATGGAAAGAAAAAAAAAAAAAAGCAGGGGTACAATCCTAGTCTCTGATAAAACAGACTTTAAACCAACAAAGATCCAAAGAAACAAAGAAGGTCATTACATAGTGGTAAAGGGATCAATTCAACAAAAAGAGCTAAGTATCCTAAATATATATGCACCCAATACAGGAGCACTCAGATTCATAAAACAAGTCCTTGGAGACTTACAAAGAGACTTAGACTCCCATACAATAATAATGGGAGACTTTAACACCCCACTGTCAACATTAGACAGACCAATGAGACAGAAAGTTAACAGGGATATTCAGGAATTGAACTCAGCTCTGCACCAAGGAGACCTAATAGACACCTACAGAACTCTCCACCCCAAATCAACAGAATATACATTTTTCTCAGCACCACATCGCTCTTATTCCAAAATTGACCACATAGGTGGAAGTGAAGCACTCCTCAGCAAATGTAAAAGAACAGAAATTATTTCAAAAACTGTCTCTCAGACCACAGTGCAATCAAACCAGAACTCAGGATTAAGAAACTCAATCAAAACCATTCAACTACATGGAAACTGAACAACCTGCTCCTGAATGACTACTGAGTACATAAGAAAATGAAGGCAGAAATAAAAATGCTCTTTGAAAACAATCAGAACAAAGACACAACATACCAGAATCTCTGGGACACATTTAAAGCAGTGTGTAGAGGGAAATTTATAGCACTAAATGCCCACAAGAAAAAGCAGAAAAGATCTAAAATTGACACCCTAATATCACCATTTAAAGAACTACAGAAGCAAGAGCAAACACATTCAAAAGCTAGCAGAAGGCAAGAAATAACTAAGATCAGAGTAGAACTAAAGGATATAGAGACACAAAAGCCCTTCAAAAAATCTATGAATGCAGGAACTGGTTTTTTAAAAAGATCAACAAAATTGATAGACTGCTAGCAAGACTAATAAAGAAGAAAAGAGAGAAAAATCAAATAGATGTAATAAAAAATGATAAAGGGGCTGTCACCACCCATCCCACAGAAATACAAACTACCACCAGAAAATACTATAAACACCTCTACACAAATAAACTAGAAAATCTAGAAGAAATAATAGGCTCTGAAATTGAGGCAATAATTAATAGCCTGCCAACCAAAACAAGTCCAGGACCAGAGGGATTCACAGCTGAATTCTACCAGATGTACAAAGAGGAACTGGTACCATTCCTTCTGAAACTATTACAATCAATAGAAAAAGAGGGAATCCTCCCTAACTCATTCTATGAGGCCAGCATCATCCTGATACCAAAGCCTGGCAGAGACACAACAAAAAAAGAGAATTTTAGACCAATATCTCTGATGAACATCGATGCAAAAATCCTCAATAAAATACTGACAAACCGAATCCAGCAGCACATTCAAAAAGCTTATCCACCATGATCAAGTGGGCTTCATCCCTGGGATGCAAGGCTGGTTCAACATACGCAAATCAATAAACGTAATTCATCATATAAACAGAACAAGACAAAAACCGCATGATTATCTCAATAGATGCAGAAAAGGCCTTAAAACTCTCAATAAATTCGGTATTGATAGGACGTATCTCAAAATAATAAGAGCTATTTATGACAAACCCACAGCCAATATTAATGGGCAAAAACTGGAAGCATTCCCTTTGAAAACTGGCACAAGACAGGGATGCCCTCTCTCACCACTCCTATTCAACATAGTGTTGGAAGTTCTGGCTAGGGCAATCAGACAAGAGAAAGAAATAAAGGGTATTCAATTAGGAAAAGAGGAAGTCAAATTGTCCCTGTTTGCAGATGACATGATTGTATATTTAGAAAACCACATCAACTCAGCCCAAAATCTCCTTAAGCTGATAAGCAACTTCAGCAAAGTCTCAGGATACAAAATTAATGTGCAAAAATCACAAGCATTCTTATACACCAGTAACAGACAAACAGACAGCCAAATCATGAGTGAAGTCCCATTCACAATTGCTTCAAAGAGAATAAAATACCTAGGAATTCAACTTGCAAGGGATGTGAAGGATCTCTTCAAGGAGAACAAACCACTGTTCAACGAAATAAAAGAGGACACAAACAAATGGAAGAACATTCCATGCTCATGGATAGGAAGAATCAATATCATGAAAATGGCCATACTGCCCATGGTAATTTATAGATTTAATGCCATCCCCATCAAGCTACCAATGACTTTCTTCACAGAATTGGAAAAAACTACTTTAAAGTTCATATGGAACCAAAAGAGAGCTCGCATTGCCAAGACAATCCTAAACCAAAAGAACAAAGCTGGAGGCATCACACTACCTGAATCAAACTATATTACAATGCTACAGTAACCAAAACAGTATGGTACTGGTACCAAAACCGAGAGATAGACCAATGGAACAGAACAGAGTCCTCAGAAATAATACCACACATCTACAACCATCTGATCTTTGACAAACCTGAGAAAAACAAGAAATGGGGAAAGGATTCCCTGTTTAATAAATGGTGCTGGGAAAACTGGCTAGCCATATGTAGAAAGCTGCAATTAGATCCCTTCCTTACACCTTATACAAAAATTAATTCAAGATGGATTAAAGACTTAAATGTTAGACCTAAAACCATAAAAAACCCTAGTAGAAAACCTAGGCAATACCATTCAGGACATAGACATGAGCAAGGACTTCATGGCTAAAACACTAAAAGCAATGGCAACAAAAGCCAAAATAGACAAATGGGATCTAATTAAGCTAAAGAGCTTCTGCACAGGAGAAGAAACTACCATCAGAGTGAACAGGCAACCTACAGAATGGGAGAAAATTTTTGCATTCTACCCACCTGACAAAGGGCTAATATCCAGAATCTGCAAAGAACTTAAACAAATTTACAAGAAAAAATCAAACAACCCCATCAAAAAGTGGGTGAAGGATATGAACAGACACTTCTCAAAAGAAGACATTTATGCAGCCAACAGACACATGAAAAAATTGCTGATCATCACTGGCCATCAGATAAATGCAAATCAAAACCACAATGAGATACCATCTCACACCAGTTAGAATGGCAATCATTAAAAAAAAAAATCAGGAAACAACAGGTGCTGGAGAGGATGTGGAGAAATAGGAACGCTTTTACACTGTTGGTGGAACCGTAAACTAGTTCACCATTGTGGAAGACAGTGTGGCGCTTCCTCAAGGATCTAGAACTAGAAATACCATTTGACCCAGCCATCCCATTACTGGGGATATACCCAAAGGATTATAAATCATGCTGCTATAAAGACACATGCACATGGATGTTTATTGTGGCACTATTCACAATAGCAAAGACTTAGAACCAACCCAAATGTCCATCAATGACAGACTGGATTAAGAAAATGTGTCACATATACACCATGGAATACCATGCAGCCATTAAAAAGGATAAGTTCATGTCCTTTGCAGGGACATGGATGTAGCTAGAAACCATTATTCTGAGAAACTACCGCAAGGACAGAAAACCAAACACCGCATGTTCTCACTCATAGGTGAGAATTGAACAATGAGAACACTTGGACACAGGGTGGGGAACATCACACACCAGGGAGAGGGGAGGGATAGTATTAGGAGATATACGTAATGTAAATGATGAGTTAATGCGTGCAGCACACCACCATGGCACATGTATACCTATGCAGCAAACCTGCACGTTGTGTACTTAGAACTTAAAGTATAAAATAAAATAAAATATTCTTAATACATCTCAGGATTTTGTAAAATATCTTAAAAATGCAATGGTTTATACACTTGCTCGAACTAATATGCCCCCACAGACTCACAGTTATTATTTCTCACTTTCTCCTAAACTCAAATTTGGTAAGTATTCTGTGCCATTAGTTAAAATGTATAAATAGTTAGTCACATTCCCCTTTTATACAGTTTCCTCTAAACACTGTGTAAACATGATATGACTGGAGCAAAAACACAAAGAGATTTCTGATTTCTTTGTGATCAATGGCTACTAAATATGTATGGTAAGCATTATACCCAATCAATTCACTCTCTTTCTGTATCTAGTTTCTGTAATTCATCATGCAGGACAAATATGAAAGACAGCATATGCTTCCAAAAGCCCTAGACCATGCAACCTTTAAAAATGGTTTGCTATCTTCATCTTTAGTAGTTTTGATTGCAAAGCACATTGTCTCAGAGCACTGGACCTGAGATCCTCTGTGTACCCACTGCATCAACATCTGCAGCCATGCTATATCACAGCAAACCTCCAAGTTCACACACTGTTATTCTTGGGCTCTGGGAGCAAGCCTTTGGTTTCTTTACAGACTCCTTGGAGCAGCATGTGTAGATTATAATGTCACATCTAGAAAACGTGACTCCTTAATGTATACTGTACTCTGGAGTTGATCAGACTTGGTGATTTTCCTTGGATGCCCTGGTCCTTGAATTTTCTTGATGTTGGCCATATTTGCCAACATCAGCTGCCAATTGGGTATAAAAAGCCCCAGCAGAGGAGGAAAGAGGGAAAAGAGGCTCCATATGAAATGCCAGATAATCACATACCACTACTTTTCTTCCACCAATTCACAAGGGAAAAAACCCAAACCCACAGCTACCAGAGTTTTGCAAGCAAGTACACTCCAAATATCTGTATTCACTTTGATATATGTGTGTGTGTGTGTGTGTGTGTGTGTATGTAAAGCAATTTTTTAAACTTTTTTTTCAACTTTTATTTTGGAATCTGGGGTATATGTGCAGGTTTGTTAAAAGGCATGCTGCATGATCCTGAGGTTTGGAGTACAGATGAATCTATCACCCAGGGAGTGAGCATAGTACCTAAGAGGTAATTTTTCAGCCCTTGTACCTTGCTCTCCCTCCTTCCTCTAATAGTCCTCAGTATCTATTGCTCCCATATCTATGTCCTTGTGTACCCAATATTTAACTCCCACTTATAAGTGAGAACATGCAGTATTTGGTTTTCTGTTCCTGCATTAATTTGCTTAGGATATTCCCTCCAGGTACATCCATGTTGCTGCAAAGGACATGATTTTGTTCTTTTTTATGGCTGCACATTATTCCATGATGTATATGTGCCATATTTTCTTCACTCAATCCACTGCTGATGTGCACCTGGGTTGATTCCATGTCTTTGCTATGATGAATAGCACTGCAGTGAACATATGAGTACATGTGTCTTTTTGGTAGAATGACTTATTTTCCTGTGGGTATATACCTAGTAATGGGATTGCTGGGTTGAATGGTAGTTCAACTCTTAGCTCTTTGAGAAATCTCCAAACTGCTCTCCACAGTGACTAGACTTACATTCATTCCCACCAATGGTGTGTAAGTGTTCTCTGCAGCCTTGCCAACATCTGTTATTTTTTTTGACTTTTTAACAAAAGCTATTCTGACTGGTGTGAGATGGTATTTCATTGTGGTTTTGATTTGCATTTCTCTGCATTCTTTGCATTGCAGCACTATTCACCACAGCAAAGACATGGAATCAACCCAGGTGCTTATCAGCAGTAGATTGAATAAAGAAAATGTGGCACATATACACCATGGAATAACTTGCAGCCATAAAAAAGAACAAAATCATGTTCATTGAAGTAACATGGATGCACCTGGAGGCCATTATCCTAAGCGAATTAACACAGGAACAGAAAACCAAATACTGCATATTCTCATTTATAAGTGGGAGCTAAACATCGGGTACATAAGGACATATCTGATGATTAGTGATGAGCATTTTTTATGTTCGTTGGCTGCTTATGTGTCTTCTTTTGAGAAGTGTCCACGTCCTTTGCCCCCGTTTTAACTGGCTATTTGTTTTGCTTATTGATTTAAGTTCTTTATAGATTCTAGATATTAGCCCTTTGTCAGCCCATAGTTTGCAAATATTTTCTCCCATTTTGTAGGTTGTCTGTTTATTCCCTTGATAGTTTCTGCTGCTGTGCAGAAGCTCCTTAGTTTAATTAGGTCCCACTTGGCAATTTTTGTTTTTGTTGCAATTGCTTGTAAGGACTTAACCATAAATTATTTGCCAAGATGGATATCGAGAAGAGTATTTGCTAGGTTTTCTTCGACGATTTTTATAGCTTGAAGCCTTGTATATTTAACACTTTAATCTGTCTTGAGATAATTTTTGTATATGGTGATAGGTAGCAGTCCAGTTAGATTGTGAAGTAGAACACACCTACAACGGTGTTCGCAAAGCAAAAGTGTTCCACAAGCACAATAATTATCTCAAGGTAAATATCAATATAACCACTAGGCCAATAAACAGACATTGCCAGCACCCCAAAGGTCCTTTCATCCTCCCCTGTGAGCACCCTCTCTCTACTACCCCTCCGTCAGTGTTCTGACTGTCACAGCCAACCACCACCTTGCTTCTCTTTAGATCCCACTGCCAAAGCACTAAGTGTATCCCTGTGCACTATAGTTTAGTTTTGTGGGGTTTTTTTAACTCCACATAAATAAAATTATACAACATATTCTCTATTATGACTGATTCACTTAACTCCATATTACATTTGAGTATATATACATATATACAGTCTATGATATTGTATACATTTTCAGTTTATTCATTTTCATAACTGTATAGTATGCCATTCTATGACTAGACCACAATTTATTTGTGTATTCTCCTATTGATGAATATTGGGTGTTTCAGTTTAGGTCTATTACAACTAAAGCTACACAGTACATATGTTTCTGTTGTTTATGTACCTAGAAGTGGAGTTGCTATCCCCTAAGGTATGTTCAGCTTCGGTAAACAATGCTGTACTGTTTTCCACAGTGGTGGTCGGTATCCATTTAAACTTCCAGTAGTAGTATATTTGTGCTCCCTATTGCTCCGTATCTTCACCAACACTTGGTATTGTCAGGATTTCATAACTTTCTGGTGCATCTTACATTTTTCATTTGAATTTCCCTGATTACTAATGTGGCTGAGCACCTTTTCATATATTCATGGGTCATTTAGAAATCCCGTTTTGTAGTGTCTACTTGAGTCTCTTGCCCTTTGCTTTTGAGTTGTTTGTTGCTTGCATTTTCTCCCACTCTGTGGCTTACCTTCTAATACTGTGAATAGCATCTATTGAGAAAAAGAAGTTCTTGCCAAGCGTGGTGGTGCACACCTGTGGTCCCAACTACTCGTGAGGCTGGGGCGGGAAGATCCCTTGAGCCCAGGAGTTAGAGGCTGCAGTGAGCTATGATCGCACCACTGCACTCCAGCCTGGGTGACAGAGTGAGTTTCCATCTTTAAAAAGAAAGTTCTTAATTGTAATGTTATCATATATATTAATCAGATCTGTGTGGTTGGCATTCTTGCATCCTGTTAAAGAAATCTTTTCCTACAAGGAGATCATGAACATATTCTGTTATTTTATATGCTAGAAGCTTTATTGGCCCTTGGTCAAGTTGCCCCAGGTAATCCTGATTTTTAAATCCATTGAGAGAGGATGTGGATGCACTTCTGTCTTCCCCGAATGTTCCTGGGCTTCTTATGCAAATTTGCTCATTCTCTAGGATTTAGCAACCTTCAAGTCCCACATATCAGTACTTTCTCACGTACACACAACCTATGGGACCTCTCTATGTCTCTCTCACCTCCTTTTCATCCTTGCAAACTTTTCCACCGGGTATTTTCCCAGATATTTTATTTGCTTCCTCCAGTGGCCCCCTGCCCTTCCTCATGTGGAACAGTCCATTTCCTTCTCTTGCTTCATCACTTCTGCCTCTCATTCTTTACCTTCATGGTACAGCAGTGGCGCCAGCCTAGCATAAAGATCCTTCCTTATTGAAGGAGGGCAGCGGGGCGTTATAAGCTCAGTGGTTCCACCATGCAGGGCTTGTCTTGGCTATGACATCCAGTCCCAGGACCCAGGGTTCGTTCCATTGCTCCGTTGCTCTAGCTTGTGTATCCAAGGCCCCACTCTTATTTCATTTATTTATTTACTTATTCCTTTCAATTCTCAATCTTCACCCCCATTTCCCTCCCCTCAAACTCAAAGGCATCCACTCCAATACACTTGATTTATATCTTTTTATTTGTGTGCATTCTTATTAAAATATATGTTGGCATTTTGTATGCATACTTTTAAACTTACATAAGTTGTATTGTGTTGTAAATTTCATTCTGTTTTTTACTTTATTCAGCATTGTGTGCGGGGCTGGGGTAGGAAGGCTGAGTGTAGATCTGGCTCATTGAGTTTCACTGTATCTTGGCACAGCAACTAGAGGTTCTCTAAGTGCTGCCTTAAATGGCAAGATGGAACTGGGGCATCTTGTTAAAGCAATGATACATTCAGAAATTGTTGTATAATGTTGGGAAAGCAATGAGGCTAGTTTGATGGAGCAGATCTATCCATCATTGTGTGAAAAGCAATGAGTATGCCCAACTGAACAAGTATTCTTGGAAGAATCTGAACTTCCCAGTGATTCTGCATGGCACTGTTGTTAGCTTTCCTGGAGTCCAATTCCAGTACTTAAGGCAAGATTTTAAAAACGAAATTGTAAAAGATTTTAAGTAAGTGTGATTAAAAAGAAGGATTTCATCTTTGAGAACACAAGCCCTGCTGAGAACTGGTAACTATTGTTCCCACAGCAGTCAAGGCCTTTGACTTTAGCAGAAACAAGAGATGATATGAATGGCTTTGGCAGCAAATGAGATGTAGCACACTTAGCACTGGCATGCAGAACCCACATCTGCACCAATATTCATGGCCACAGACAGTGGTGTCCTAGCAGGAGTTTCATCCTTAGAACAGCCTTAGTGAGCCAAGAGTTCTTATTAGGCCCAGCTGGAACAGAGAGGAAGGAAATGTATTCTATCAATTTCCTGACTGGGATATAGTCATTGGATGGAGCTGATCACACCTCCTTCCCTAGTGGGTTCTAGGAAGTTGAGAATTATATGGAAGAAGACAGATGGGAATGAAAGTCAGGGTAACCTTCATACTGTTAATGCTGAGCTAGAGAACAAGGCTTTCCTCTCGCTACTCTCCAAATTGAAAGTAACTGGCAGAGTAGGACTGACCTGATGTACTCAGGTGCGTTCAGGTAAAACATCCTTAACCCAGAGCAGAAATCCAACTAGCTCTAGCAGAAATAAGTCCTGCTTGCCTAAGTCCAGGTGGTCCAAGAAGAATAGAGCCGGAGAAGACTGCCTTGCTTCTGTAAGACACCATCGGTAATGTGACCTTTCAGTTTACCTCCTCCTCAGACTACAGAAGGAAGTAACAAAGCCAAGGGAAGGGTAGACATTTCCTCACCAGCACTTTTGAAAGGGCTGAGCTACCGTATGATGTACTTTCCTTTATGAGCAGAAGAAAGAAGGCGGAGAGAGGATGAGAAAGATCCCCCCTGCAAAAGTCTAGGAAGCCGATGTGCAAATGTAGCTGGTGACTTAAGACCGGAGTGGGAGGAAACCACACTCCCTCATGCTCCTTAGGAGCAGATGGGCTGGAGCCAAAGAAATAATGATTTGTGACTTATATAGTTACCTTTTTTCTACACGTAGACATACGGATAGCTTGGGAATCTCAATACATACTTTGGAAGCCCTACTGAAGGGATTCCCACCCGGGAAATCTCCATGCTTCCATGGGGACGAGGAAATTTTTCACTTCTCACATCCAGTGTGACTCCTTCCATGGTGTCCAAATGCTTCACGGCTCTGGCCATGGAAAACAAAGTGCCCCTTTGTAAGCCTTCAGATGCCAACCAGGGGAGAGTGGGGAGACGCTTTTGCCTGGTTGGAACTCCCGCCTGGACCACTGGGGCCCCCCTATGTCCAGCAGAAAGAGGTCAGCCCAGTTCTGTTACGAGCTGTCCAGGGGGTAACGCACTGTAAACTCCCTTGGGAAGGATCAGGAATGTGTCCTGGAAGCTCGTCTGAAAATCAGTGACTTTCATTTATGGCCAGGAACTTGTTTCCAGAACTGGAAAGAAAATCTATGGCAGATATCTGCTCCCCCTCTCCCCAGAGATTTCAGGAGAATTTTCCCTGGAGCAGGACTGAAATGAAAGAAGAAGTGATTGCCCAGGCAGCCCAGTCCCCTTGTAGAAATACTCCAGAAATGGCAAATTTCTGAGAAGACAGAAAATAAAATAAAACTGTAGGTAATAACAGGCTTACAGGCTTTCCTGGGAGGCTGGGGAATAATCCTCGAAGACCCTACTGAGTATTTGAGTGTGTGGAGAGTAACAGGGGTCTAAACTCTAAATACCCAAAAATGTAGGAAAATAAAACCTCAGCATGTGCATTGATAATGACGAAACGTGCAATTAGCCAGGCATGGTGGGGCACGCCTGTAATCCCAGCTACTCAGGAGGCTGAGGCAGGAGAATTGCTTATACTGGGAGGTGGAGGTTGCAGTGAGCCAAGATCACGCCACTGCACTCCAGCCTGGGTGAAAGGGTGAGAGAGTGAGATTCCATCTCAAAACAAAACAAACAAACAAAAACAATAACAAGAAAACTTTCAGATGGCATGAGAGAGAGGAACTACTATGAGGAGGAGTGAAGGAATATGATGGCTAGAGGATGACTAGAGATTGGAGAGTCTGAGTTTTATTTGTTTGTTGGTTTTGTTCTGCTTTTAGATTAAAATGCTCTAAAAGGTTGAAGGTGCAGATAAGAGAGAAGATGGCTCATGGAACGAGGTGCCCAGAGGGGTGGGAGAAAATGAGATTCTGAGTGAATGTGAATATGGAAAGATTCCCTTGGAGAGGGAAGATGCACCTCTTCCACTGATATGTGAACTTTCAGGTAAGAACAGAAAGAAGTGTAAGTTTGGACCAGAGTAGGGGAGATTAAAGGAGCGCCGTCTCATCGCCATTGCTTTCTCTGGGGAATACACAGACAGGCCACTGCCTAGAGTGAACAGAAGTGGAACTGCAGGGGGAGATGGCAGTGACAGTTTAAATAGCCATTGGGGAAGACAGGTGAGCGCCCAGGGAGGCTGGGCCAGGAAGGGGACAGGGGACATGGCACAGCATTGACAAGAAGACAGCAGAGCTAATGGTGTGAGTTTGGAGAAGGTGGAGACAAGGATTGAAGGGTCACAGCATTGACAAGAAGACAGCAGAGCTAATGGTGTGAGTTTGGAGAAGGTGGAGACAAGGACTGAGGTGTCACAGCACACTGTGTGCACAGTGAAGCTTGGGGTCTGAGCAATGCCCTTTGAAGGCCCCAGATTTCCTCAGCTTCTTTGCTCCCTGATAGGTTAGGTTTGCTGCCACATGAGAGGGAGCATCACCTTGCAATGGTGACGGCATTCAGAGTGGCACATGCCACTGCAGAGAGCTGGACCCATGGAGACCATTGTGACCTGGAGGCCAGAGTGTTGAGAAACACTGAGTGGCATCTCACAGAAAGCCAGAGGGGAGGACGTGGGGCTGTCAGTCCAACTCCTTAGTTAATAGCCAGGGAAACAGAAGCCCAGGGAGATAAAGACAGTGGCAGAGGAGGAATTCTTTCTTAGCAGATCTTCCATTCCTCATCCAGGATCATTTCCAGGGTTCCCAGGTGAGAAAATGGGGAGGGAGAAATGTGAATATGTGAATCTCCTCTTAGAGTCATTGGCCTCCTAGGGGTGGGCTGTTGGCTGCACTCCTGGGCATTTTGGCACAACTTTTAATGATCTACATCCTTAACTCCTCAGGCAAAGGCTTCTCTTTTCTAGGATTTCAGGATGCTTGAATGCTGGGACAAACACAGAGGAGGAGCGCCTGAGGATGGGGGCAGTGGTGAGGAAACAGGCCACTGAGACAGTGATGGTGTTTGTAGGCAAAGAAGCTACTTGTATTTGCCAACCACACCAGGAGGCCGGGTTAGGAGTTTCAAAACAAGTTTACTGCCAAGAAAAATACACAAGAATCCATAGATTCAGGCTCTGTAACTCTCAGAAGCAACTGTGTCCCACCCCAGTCATGCCCTATACTGGATCTGTCTTAGAATTCTATGTGCAAACTGGCCCTGCTACCTATGACACCCCCAAAGGCCTGGCTTTCATTCGTCTTCCTATCCAATCACTATCTGGTGCTCAGGGCAAAGTACAGTATCTATACCCAGAGTCACAGCCTTCAGAGCCTCTGGGAGAAGCCAGCCACGAGGATGCTCTCCCCGGTGACATAGCTGGCATCTGCAGAGCATAGGAAGGACATGGTTACTGCACAGTCCTCTTAACCCCTGCATGGAAAGAGAACAGAACTGAGGCCTCAGCCCATGCTTTAATGAACCCTGACCTCTGGCCTTGCTGCTCTGAACATAGGGTCCAGCACCACCTCTAGCCCTGGGTCCCGCCTCCTAGGCCCCTCAGAAGCCTGGGCTCCATGGAGAGACATGGTGGGGCCCCTCGTGCCCTCCAGATCCCGCCTCATGGGCTGTGCATCCCCAGACTGTGAGAGACAGGTTGACAGGTGAGGATACAGTCTCAGAGCCATGTCTCCCCTAGAGAAGACTACCCACTTCTGCTATCCACAGGGGTTTTTAAAGGAGCTTTGCAGAGCCAGGTTATCTTCAACCTGAAATAATTCAGAGACTCAGTGCTAGATAGAACTGTGAAGGGTCAGAGAGAGGCTGCCATGGCAGACTCGTGCCCTTGTGGGCAGATGGCCCTGCTCAGCGCTAGGTCTCCAGTCCCTCGACTGCTCCCACAGAGGACAGCCCTGGTGCGGATACAGGAAGTGAGAGGCTGCTGGTCTCACGGAGCCATGGCCAGGCTGGGGAAATCAACAAAGTAGTTGGTGAGGGGGCAGCTGGGAGCTGCTGAACCCTCATCATTTGGCTGAAGTCGGTTCTTGATGATTCCTGGCAACAGGCAGGGCACTTGGATGCCCTTTGGTGCCAGCTCTATAGCCAAGGGCTTGGTGAGTTTGATGGTGGTGTAGACCTCCAGCATCTATGAAGGCAATGAAATGGATGAGGGGCACTGCGCTGGAGGAGAGGGGGCTCTTCCTAGACCCAGCGCTATGGAAGATGACTGTGCCTGCTCTTACGCCTGTGCTCACATGTTTCTCCCACTCCACTCCAGGAAATTACCAGTGAACAAAATCTGAGCAGGAACGGAATGAAACCTGGGCTTAAAGAAAAGTCAGGAAGGCAGAGGCTGTGTTTACCCGTGCTTGGCTCTGAGAGAACTGCTTAGGGTGCAAAGCCAGGGAAATGCACTAAAGAGACCTATGACCAGATTCCTGCTCTACCTTGACTAGTCGCCCTTGGGCAAGTCACTTAAGATCTCCATGTCTCAGTCTCCTCCTCTGCCACATGGAGTTTATCAGTCCTGCTCTATGATAGTCACAGGAATGTCATGAAGGAACACTGAGAGCCTATAGTGCCCCCTGCTGTAAATTTTTTTAAAAACTTTCCTCTGAGCTTATGCAGCCCCACTGGTGCCCGACTTTGTGACAGCAAATAGTAAAGCCACCCTGTTCTTCAGGTGCATGTAGCCCCAAGACAGGGTACATGTCTTGTCAAGCAGAGCATGGACTGGATTTCAGCTCCCACTTGTTTCTACACTAGGTGACCTTGTGCAGTGAACAACCTATACAACCACACACGGCAGGCCTGGGTCTGTAGGAACTAAATGAGATAATGGTAATAAGTGTGGTTTTAAATGTGGACAGGACCTGCATAGTGTTGTGCACCTGGATTTTACTATCATGCAGGATCAATATTCACCTCTCTCATCCTGGCAGCCACTCCACTGCCCTATCCCCAAACTCCCCACTAACTGTTTGAGGTGCACAGACAGCAGCAGAGGCAATCAGCGCCATAGGCCTTCCCCTGTGAGAAGAGGACAACCATGATAAGTGGAAGATGTACATAATTAAGAAGCTATTTGCTTCCAGAAAATGAGTTTCCAAGTGACGAGGAGGCAGAACTGAGGAAGAGGAAAGAAGGGAAAGTGGGAACAGTGCCACGGTCTCTGGGAAGAAGTGACTTCTTCGGGGAAGTTAGAGCTGAGAATGTCCTGACACAAGCTCCCCTGCTCAAATGCCCCAGGACTCCCAGGAACTAGTACCCAGGCAGGGCCAATCAGCATCTGGAGTTCTGGAGAACAGGACCTGGGAACATGGAGCCATCAGTGTGAGGCTGCCACTGGGGATGGCCACTCCCACAGGAGGAAAATGCATTGAGAGTGGCCTGGGTTGCAAATCTCACTCTGGAGCAGGAGCAGTAATGAGTTGCTGATTTGGACTCAAACAAGTCCAGACGAATGGCAAAAGGTGGAGAGTAGCTCCGCCATGAGAGACCCCAGCAGGGGAGGGACTGAAGGAGCTTCTTTTGGCCTCTCTGGAAAGGTTAGGGTCTCAGGGCTATACTTCATGGCCCTGTCCTGTCCTTTGCAGCTACCACTGGCCTGCCGTTCTCAGAGGATAGAGCATGTCAGAGGTGATCAGGGTTCCTTTGTGGGTGTGGAGCCCGCCCACCACATTCTTTCCAGATGTTCCCTTTCACTGTGTTGGTCACATCCTGTGAGGCCCAAGGAGCCTGAAGACGTGGTTTAGGAAGTGACAAGACAGCCTGGCATCCAGGGCACACTGCACCCTGCTCTCCTTGGGATATTCTACTTCCTGGGCCCCATCCCCAGTGTTGCCTCAGGGTAGCAGAGAGCAAGGCAAAGTCTCCCCAACTCCCATGGAGCCCTCACCCCATCTTCTCCATATGGGGCAGCAGCTGGCTTAGCAGCAGGGCCAGGGCCTTCGCATTCCTGCTCTGGATCTGAAGTCAGAACGAGGAGGAGAAGGGGGACTGTGGGTTCAGTCGGCACCTCTGCTCACCTGGAGTCCCACAGACAAGACTGAGGGGAGGCGCTGAGGGTCTGCGCTGCTGCTCTCTATGTGACGGCCAAGTCACAGAGAAAAAGGGACCTGAGGGATGTGCCCTGCCCCCCAGGAACACTTGGCTTAGCAACCACCTCACTGTCATTTACTGCATAGACTCGCCGCAGGGCACAGCACCCTCCAGAAAAACAGGTCACTGAAAATAATATCAGGGGAGGATGTCAAGAAGGCTGGTGTATTCATTCTGCTTTAATGAGTAGAGGTGAGAATTCACAGGGCATAAACGCCAGCCCTGTGTGGGGCACTGTTTGGGGCAGGTGTTGAAATTTCAGTTTTTTTATAAAAGCAAGAGGCTGGCCTGAGCAGAGATGGGCCAGGAAAGCCATGGGCTGTGAGAACCACAGAGAGAAAGTGGGGCAGGTGCAGAGCGGGGAGGGCTGGTCAGCAGGACGAAGCCTCCCTGAGGATGGGATGGCTCATCCAGATCACAGCACCCAGTCTCTGCCAACAGGGTCAGGTTGGGGGAGATGAGGACTGAGCCCTCACCGGGGAGCATGGGGTCTACAGAGGCAGTGGGAGCCCCTGAAATGCACCTGGATTCTGACTGGGAAGGGGCCTGAGCAGGGGTGTCTTCTCTCAGCTGTGTCGGTGGGCAGGTGAGGTGTCCCTGTGACAGCCCAGAGGGGGCCCGTGGGACAGGTGCCAGTGAGTCTAGACTGAGACTACCTCAGAAACCTGAGCCAGGAGAGAATCGGGAGCAGAACTGGTGGCAGCTCCTCAGATCTGGAGCTTAGTGTGGGACTGAACTGGAGTGACTCCCTCCTAATGAATAGAAAAAGGTGAAAGTGACAGCATGCAACTTTGGGGACTAGGTCAGAAAAAGCACTGAGGCGTCCATCTTGGTTGCTCTCTCTTAAGCTCTCCTCTCTTTCTCTCGGCTCCCTTGCTTTGGAGGAAGCCAGCTATACAGAAACTCAGGCAGGCTATGGAGAGGCCCACGTTGTAAGGAGGAAGGCCTCCTGCCAGTGGCCACTTGAGTGAGCCACCTTGGAAGTGACTCTTCCAGCCCCAGACAAACCTTCAGAACCTAAAGCTCTGCTTCACATCCTGACTAGAACCTTATGAGAAACTCTGAGCCCAACCCATCCGGCTAAACCACGCCTGAGTTCCTGCCCCACAAAAACTGTGAGATAATAAATGGTCATTGTCTTAAGTTGCTAGATTTTGGGGTGTTTTGTTATAGAGCAATTGACAAAGTAATCATGCAAATGTAACTTCCCATATTTCTCCCAAACCTGCTCCATCTGCTGCCTTCCCCTCCTCTGTTGACGGCAGGCAACTCTATCTTTCCAACAGCCCTGGCTCAAGACTTTGGAGTCATCCTCGATTCCTATCTTTGTCTCACACCTCACATCCAACCTGTCAGAACATCCTGTTGATTCCACCTTCACTATACATCAAAATGTAACATTGTCACCATTTCCACTGCTACCACCTAGTGGGGCCACCACGACCTGTCTCCTTGCCTACCTGAAGTCTAACTTCAACATGGGGTCTGAGTGATCCCTTAAACATGTAGGCCAGAGCAGGTGACTTCTTTCCTTAAATCCCGCAGTGGCTCCCATTGCCCTCAAAGTAAAAGCCCAAGTCTTACAATGGTCTATAGGGCTCTAAGTGATCTGTGAAATCCCCTTACCTCTGACCTCACTACTGCTCTCCTCCTGGCCACCCCTGTTTCCTTAATGTTCTTCAAACATGTTGAGCACATTCCAGCCTGAAGCCTTGTGCATAGCTGTTCCCTCTGCCTGAAAGTTTTTCTTCCAGATATCTACACACCTATCATCCTTCCCTCCTTCGAGTCTTTGCTTAAATGTCTCTTCTCAGTGAAGCCTGATCTGACCACTCTGTTAACAGTTGCGGTCTATCCCCACTCCTTCCAGCACTCTGAATCCCTCTTATTCTTTTTCTATTTCTACCCTACTTATCACCTTCCAACATCCTACGTAATTTACTTATTTATAATGTCTATTGTTTATTGTCCATACCCCCTGCTAGAATGTGAACTCCAAGATGGCACTGATCTCTGTCTTTGGTCTCTGGCATATCTCAAATGTCTACTTCAGTGACTAGCACATAGAAGCACTCAGTAACAAGTGTTGGATGAATAAATTGGCAAATCTACGTGTTCCTACATAACAGCTTTATGCAATGGTGCACTTTTAATCTAAAGCTTCCTGTTTTGAAGTTATTCCAAATGCTCTCGAGCACCTAACGTTATAGTCCCTGAGAACCTCCACTGACCTTCAGCAAGCAGGAGTGCTAGAAAGTACAGAGCAGAAAGGAAACCACGAACCTTAGATTCAAATGTTCAGATTCAAGGACAGCAAAGGAGCTGCTGATGATGCAGATGAAATAGATTATCCCTCTGCAGTGTGAATTAGGTGTATCAGAAAATTACTTATAAAGTATTACAGAAGGGGAGGTAAGAAACATGGCTGCATACATCCCTGATCTTCTAATGAATGAACTATAACAGTGCTGGCCAAAATAAATATAATGTGAGCCATATATTTCAACATGAAATCAATATAAAGACATTAATGACATATTTAACTTTTTTTCTTGAGACAGAGTCTCACTCTGTTGCCCAGGCTGGAGTGCAGTTGTGCAATCAAGGCTCACTGCAGCCTCGACCTTTGTGCTCAAGAGATCCTCCTCCCTCAGTCTCCAGAGTATCTGGGACTACAGGTGAACACCACCACACCTGACTAATTTTTAAATTTTTTGTAGAGATAGTATCTCCCTATGTTGCCCAGGCTGGTCTAAACTCCTGGGCTCATGCGAATCTCCTGCCTCAGCCTCCCAAAGTGCTGAGAGTACAGGCATGAACCACCACGCCAGGCCAAACATTTCTTATACTGAAAAATTATATGTACATTGTATACTTACAGCAGACTTCAGTTCAGACTAGCCACATTTCACATGCTATAGTCACATGTTGCTAATGACTATCATATTGAACAGTTGCCCAGGTTAGTCTCAAACTCCTGGGCTCAAGTGAGCCTCCTGCCTCAGCCTCCCAAAGTGCTGAGAGTACAGGTATGAACCACTGTGCCTGGCCAAACATTTTTTACACTGAAAAATTATATGTGCATTGTATACTTACAGCAGGCTTCAGTTCAGACTAGCTACATTTCACATGCTATAGTCACATGTTGCTAATGACTATCATATTGAACAGTACAGATAAAGAAGCACATATGAGATGTGTTCCCATCTTAGTCCAGAAAATGTGGTCGATTTTGCCATAACTCACCCTCCTGAGAGTGATGTCAGCCAAGAGCATTCTACTAGTATCTACAGGCATCCAGTTATAATACTGTATCCTAAATACAGGTCTAATCCTCTTGAAGATTTGTCCTAGCCTCCTGGTTTTCATTGACACATGATACAAAAGAACCGCAATAACACAAAGAAGCCTTTGTGCTCTGAGCACATACATTGTCTTACTAAAATTAGAGCAAATCCGAATGACTTATACTCTTTGCTAGGAATCTATAAGAACCTCAGCACTCCACCTAAGACTGCAATTCAAAATAAGACTTAGCTATATGCTCAAGTAACTTTATCATCTTTTTATAATAGCAGAAAAGTGAAAATAACCTAAATTCACAATAACAAAGAAATTTTGGACATTTTTCCTTGATGGGACTATGCATAGTGTAAAATGAAAGCTTTTAAATAGTTCGTAATAGTTTGGGGGAAATGCTTATGTTAAAATGCTAAGTGGAAAATCAGGACACAACATTGTGTATGCAAATATTGAATAATCAAAATTATGATAAAATAAAATAATACAGAAAAAAGCAGACAGTAAATACACCATAATGAGATGAAGATTATAAATTAAGCCACACTCCTACCTGTCACTGCACGATATATCATTATAAAAAGAAAAAAGAAAAAGAAAAATATCAATAGCAGCACATGAAAACATGGTGTTCTCGATGAACCAAAATTTATGAGGAATGGAGTCACACTGAAAGATAAACCATAGCCCAAAGTCATGGAAGAGCATACTGTGTCCAAAGGTAAGAGCAGTTATGGCACCTGAGTTGGATGGCAGCAGACACAGGAAGGTAGGAGGTGGTCGGGGTGACAGTTTGCAGGTGCTGTGCTGAGAGGAGCTAGCGAAGATGGTCCCTTCCCCAGTACCTACCCTTTGCCAGGCAGCCATCAGCAAAGGTGTTACCCCCATTGTGAGTAATGATGATAAGAATGGAAGGCCACTAATGCAATATACTGGAAGTCAGAAAAGAGATAACCTTGAAATTAGAAACACAAAAGAACTTTGCAAGAACCAATTGTAACATATTAACAATCCCAATAAATGTGAACAAATTGAATTAATAGATTAAAAAGAAGAATCTTTCAAACTTTATTTTGAAAAACAGTTGTACACAATTTACAAAAGATGCACCTAAAATGAAAACAAGCAAGACATTTGTAAATAAAGGAGTCGAGAAAGATATATCAAGTAAAATGCTCATGAAAAGAAAGCAAGTATAGAAATATGAAAATAGAAAAAGGTAGAATTCAAGGCAAAAGACATTAAAAAGGACAAAGAAGGACACAGTTTTTTAAGTTGATAAAAGATACACTCCCTCACAATCTGCTATGCATCTTAGTAGATGAATTCAACACATCTGTCTCTGGAATTAACAGTTCAAGAATAAAACTATGGCTTAATGCAATCAAATAGAAATATAATGTGAACCACAAATACAAGCCACATTAATCATTTAAACTTTTCTAGTAGGCACATTTTTTAAAAAGTAAAAAACAAACAAGTGAAATTATTTTTAATAATTTATTTTATTCAACAACACATCCAAAATACAATCATTTAACATATAATCAATATAAAAAGTTGTTTATTTTTCATACTAAGTCTTTGAAACTGGTGTGTGTTTTACACTCAAAGCCTATGTCAATTTGGACTACCCACACTTCAAGTACTCATTACCACATGTGATGATATGGTTTGGATGTGTGTCCCCACCCAAATCTCATGTTGAACCATAATCTCCAATGTTGGAGGTGGGGCCTGGTGGAAGATGACTGAATCATGGATGCAGTGCTAACGGTTTAGCATCATCCCCCTTGGTACTGTATAGTGAGTGAGTTATCAGGAGATCTGGTGGTTTAAAAGTGTGTAGCACCTCCCGCATCTCTTTCTCTTCCACCTGCTCTAGCCATGTAAGATGTGACTGCTTCCCCTTCGTCTACCACCATAATTGTAAGTTTCCTGAGGCCACTCCAGAAGCAGATGCCAGCATCATGCTTACTGTACAGCCTGTGAAACCGTGAGCCAATTAAACCTCTTTTCTTTATCAATTACCTACTCTCAGGTACTTCTTTATAGCAATATGAGAACAGAACAGACTAACACATGTGGCTACCACATTGGACAGCAAAACTGTAGATAACTAGATAACACACCTTTATCAAATGGTTTTATTAAAAATTCTTCAGTTAAAGAATAAATTAAAACATAAATTATAAATACTTAGAAATGAACAAAGAGAACAGGCCACACTTTTAAAGTGTATTTAATATAGTCAAAGCAGTACTCAGGAAAAAAAATATAGATATTTAGTTTCAGATATATTCATTGGAAATCATTTTAAAAAGATTGAAAATTATAAAAGCATAATTTTAAACCACGCAGCTTCAGAAAGAATAGCAGATAAACTCAAAATAGAAAGGTCATAAAAAAGATAAAGGCAGAAAGTATTGAAATTGAAATGAAATTTACCAAAACTTCAAAAGCAATTTTCTTTGGGTGATAGGGTTTCAAGTGTTTGCTTTCCTTTGACTCTCTATTTTTCTTCTCTTACCAACTTTTCTAAGTCTGGTTTTTATAATATAAAAATCCTATCTTTAAAAATGTCCTGTAACACCACAGAGGATTTTGAAAGTTTATCTTCAAATGCCAATACTTACTAAAGTTCCAATAGTGAAATCTGTTTTTAAGATTTGAACAAGTTGCACACAAGCAATTGGGCAAATTGTATAAAAACCGTAGTGTTCTTAGATTTGCTGAAAGATTACCATGATCCAAATCTGCTGTTTCAACCCCACATTTCCTAGACATGGAAATCAGTGGGAGAGGTCTGGAAGGAATTGCCTAGGGCAGCAGTCCCCAACCTCTTTGGCACCAGGGGCTGGTTTTGTGGAAGACAATTTTTCCACAGATGGAGCAAGGCAGGGGAAGAGAGGGTGACAGTTTCAGGATGAAACTGTTGCACCTCAGATCATCAGGCATTAGATTCTCATAAGGAGTGCACAGCCTAGACCCCTAACATGTGCAGTTCACAATACGGTTCATGCTCCTATGGGAATCTAATGCTGCTGCTGATCTGACAGGAGGCGGAGCTCTGGCAGTAATACTTGCTACCCGCTGCTCACCTCCTGCTGTGCAGCCCAGTTCCTAACAGACCATGAACCAGTACCCATACCGGTCTGAGGAGAGGAAAGCCCCCAGGCCTCTAAGAGTGAAGCCAGCTCAGTAGTGCCTCAGGCAGTGGCTGCTGGTTTCTGCAGCCCAGTGGAGACTTGTTGTTTTATCCTCAGGGAAAAAAAGTTTGTTTTAAAAGAAAGTTAGTATTCCTTCTAATAAGAACCTGGTAGCCAAAGGGTAACGAGGCAGGGTCAGAACTTCGAGAAGCATGTGTACGTCACACACATAGGTGTACAACCACTGCAGACTAGTCCATGAGCCCTTTCCTGGCCACACTCTGGTCACTCATGGTGGTGAGCAGGGCAAGCACTTGCCCAGCTCCATTCTGGCATCCTGTAGGGCAGGGAGTAAGCTCAGCAAGGGGAGCAGCTTGTCTTCAGAGTCCCAGCTCTGAGGGGACATTTCCACCCAGTTCTCCCAGGAGACAAGATGCCTCTCTGGAGAGGACAGAACCTTACCTTACCTGGGGAGAGAACCCAATTACCTTTGCCGCTGATCTATGGAAGCATTGCTTTGTAATGGTGTCAGGTCCATCCATGGATTCCCAGATGCTGTCTCCCTTGTGCACAAATACTTAAATGTTAGGTTCAACCCCCATCCCTCCTTCTCTCTTTTTCCTCTTTCTCTTCCTCCGGAATACTCCCCTTGAGTTCAGGCCCATGAGTGTGGACACATGCTACCCCAGTATAGGTCAGCCCCTCAGAATCTGTCTACAGAGGCTCCATCCTGCAAAGAGCTCTTGCTTGCCTTGGGGTGAAAGTGGGAAAGGAGGAAGAAATGGGAGTCAGAAGATTGTATAACCCACTATCATGCATCATAAGATATTGATATGATGCTTCTCACTATCATATATCATGTATAACAGTAGGAATGCCCCAGAAGGGAAGGGAGGCAAAGTTAGGACAGGATAATGGGTCACCATGGGAAGATTTTAAATGTGAGCCCCATGTCAAGAGTAATCATTTGATGTCCAAGCCACCAACACAACCAGGATTCTCCTTTTCACTTAATGCACTTTTGTAATGACCAGAATTACCTGTTTCAGTTGATAACATACTTATCTGTATTTCTGACATCACATGTTAAATTTCTTCAGGACAGTGACTATGCATATTCTCAGTGGTATACCAACATACCCAGAATATTGTTATTCAATTCTAGCTAACGAAACAAACTGTGCATTAAGTGAAAGGGACTCTCTTATTTTCTGCCAAAGCACTAATGTCCCTTCACAATGAACTTTTCCTCCATCTTCTCCTTGAATGTCTAGTTTTACAAGTTTGCAGTTGAGTCTATGTTCTGTGATGATTTTTATCTCTTTCTAACAAGTCTAATGAGATTTTACAGTAACTTCCAGAAGCGAACTTCCAGGCTACAAAATATTTTACCATGCAGTGTTTAAATCCATGTTTTCTTGGGGTTTTTGTTTGGGACTTTTAAAATCCTTAATCCTGAGCAATTCTTCCTGGCATTGTATAGTCTTTAAAAATATGATTTCTAAAAGATGTATATGCCACCTAATAATGGTCCACAATTAATTTAACAATTTCCCTGTTGTTGAATGTTTAAGCTGTTTTCAGTTTTTCCTTATTATATATAATGCTGTGTTCATCCTTACTGATAAAGTTTTGCTTCCACACCTGATTATATCTTTGGGTTAAAATCAGGTAAGTAGAATTAATGAATGATAGAGATATAAATATTTTAAAGTCTCAGTGCAGCTGTAAAACTGGTTTTCAGTGCAGCTGCCAAACTGATTTTCAGAAAGTCAGTACCCCTTTATTATCCTAATAGCAGTGTATAAGGCTCATTTCATTCACTATTGGTCACCCTGTCACACTGTGTATTTGAATTTCGCTTATATGGGGATTGGTGTGGATAGAAATTCAAAGAGGTATGCAAGCCCATTCCAACCATGTTGGGTTATGTGGCCTGACAAAAACCATCAGGCTGCCTTTTTATCTGGAACATAAAAGTTCTTGACTGTTGTATCTCCTACAGGAATTGTAATCTTTTATCAGTTGAAAATATCCCTCTTTCAGGGCATTGCTCCATTAATTGTCTTCTAGCATTTACTATTGCTGACACGGGGTCTGATGCCAATCTAAGTCTTAGTCTTTTGTATACTTCCTACTATTTTCTTTGTCCAATCAATGGATGAATGGTTAGGTAAATTATGGCATAGCCATTCAATGGATTATTATTATGCAACTTTTTAAAAAAACACATCTATTATTTACCTGAATGAATGTTCCTTATATTTTATCACATGAGAAAAACAAGTTACAGAGAGAGATATACCATTTTTAGGAAAACAAACAAAATTCTGTACATTTCTAATCATATTTTACATATATTTTTACACATAGAGAAAGATGTCAAAAGGTAAAAATCAGGCTGTTAGTTTTAGATTCTTTTTAATTTAGGAGAAGTAATTTATATTGTTTTTAATTTAGGTGAAGCTCATGAGGTATACTAATAATGTTATTGCATATTTCCTTTAATTTGAGTTTTTGTTACTACTAGTGGGGTGAGATATCTTTTCATGTTTATTGATCATTTGATTATATTATTGTGTAAATTTTCTCTTCACATTTTTATCCATTATCTTATCTAGCTATTTGAGGGTTTTTTGGGAATCAATCTATAGGAACCCTTTGCATATTATAAATTACATGTTTGTACATATTTGTTCTAAGTCTACTATTTGTCTTTGACTTTGTTTACGGTGTCTTTTGCCATACAAAATATGCTAAATTGACTGGGCCCGGTGGCTTATGCCTGTAATCCCAGCACTTTGGGAGGCCAAGGCAGGTGGATCACGAGGTCAGGAGTTTAAGACCAGCCTAGCCAAGATGGTAAAACCCTGTCTCTACTAAAAATACAAAAAAAAAAAAAATTAGCTGGGTGTGGTGGCAGATGCCTGTAATCCCAGCTACTTGGGAGGCTGAGGCAGAGAATTGCTGGAACCCAGAAGATGGAGGTTCCAGTGAGCCAAGATCATGCCACTGCACTCCAGCCTGGACAACAGAGCAAGATTCCATCTCAAAAAAAAAGTTAAATTGATCTATACCCAGATATATTTATCTTTTTCATTGATGAGCTCTGGCTTTCATGCCGTGTTTCAAAATATTTCATCCACTTCAAGGTTATGCCTAAATAATATTATTCTAAATTTCAATTTTTTTCTACATTTAGATGTATAAAACTGATGGGTTTTATCGTGTGTGTATATATATATATGATACAGAGAACCAATGTGGAGATTCCTCAAGTTGCTAATTATGCCTATCATAATTAGATATTTAGGAATTGGGGAAATAACAACAGGATGAGTCTATGGAAGGACTAGGCCCACTATGAGTCACACTTGAGCTCAGACTCCACTGGTCCCCTGACCATTGTAAGCCCTTTCTTTAATAGTAGACCAAAGAGGTGTTTTGGGTCCCCAAAAGTCAATGTCAATTCAGAGTCAGTGTCTAGTAATCCCTGCAAGGTCTGGGTATTTTCTTCCTCTAATAAACAGTTACTTAGTAAATTATCACAGTACATTTGGTGAAGGCTTGGAGGAAGATTTATGGTATGTATTTGTGGAAATGATATAGGGTTATCCTTCAAAAGGACTCAGCCTCCCCTTTAATCAAGAGGTTTTGTATCCATGACTTAACTTAGATTTTGAAACTGAGTGAGAGACTATGACTCTCCACTGTGGTGACCCAAGTCAGGTTTTTGACTACTATATCTAGAGTATTTCCTATCATATAGATCAAACAACAGTTTGGTAGGATGACCATCTATCTTTTTTCTACAGACACAGTGATCAATTGCCCCCGCCAAACATCTCTGTGAGCCGAGGCATTCTAACAATCAGCATGTCTTTGTTGCTCTTTACAACAGAAGTACTTACCTTGTTTTTGGAGGTTAAGTGATACCACCAGTCCTCTGCTATTCTAAAAACCCATTACCCCCACTGAAATCAGAGAGATCATCTCAATAGTGAGTAAAACTTTCTACAGTCATATCTGGCCAACAAATAAAACCACTATAGAGATTTGCAAGGATTCCGGTCTTCGCACTAATGTATATCTCAAACCCTTAATAAAGGGAATCTCTTTGAATTTTTCCACAGAACTCTTGCCAATACTGGAATAGAAGACATAGGGTGCAGCCATTTCTCCAGGCTGAAACAGAGCCCCTGAGGAAGGAGCAAATCTGAAGATCCCCTGCCCTCAGGGCTTTGATTCAGATATTGTTGGAGAGAGCATTGCATGGTTCACAACTCACTAGGTGTTGGATAAGCTCGTTGAGGTATGGTGCCAGGAAGAGTGACTAGAAAGCCACCTTCTGGGGTATCAGGAGAACCATCTCAGGAAGGTCCTGTGCCTAGGAACTCACTACAAAGCCTTCAAGGAAGTTCTGAGGGGAGCCATGCACACAGAGGTACCACACTGTTGGAACTCACTGGGAAACTGCTTTTTGGAGCCCCAGGAGGAGCTGTGCATGGTGTGCTGTGCTGCAAGAGCCGGCTGCACCAGGAGAAATGTCACTTCCTCCCCCAGCATTGTTCCAGGGCCCAACACTGATGAAGTTTTTAAACCATACTAGCCGGCATGGAGGCAACGTTTTAGTTCCACAAGCAGGGGCACAAAGGGTGTATTTGCAGCAGAACGACAATAGATTTAATAAGTGACACAATCTCTAAGCAACTAATGACCTCCATCTAATTCTATTCACTTCACTGCTATGTGGGTGTTTTTCATACTCATGTAATATTATTTCAATGATATCTCAGGAATGAGTGAAGACAAAATGTGGGCTGAGTCTGCCATCTTGAACAGGAAGTTTCATTTTTTAAAGATGTCTTTAAATCTGAGTGGAGATGAAACCCTGGCAATATGTGTGCTGCCAAAGCAAGTACACGAAACACTGGCAATAGATGGCTTTCGAAATTAGGTCACTTGAGATTTAAGTCAACAAAAATTAAAACTCTGGTAGCCTTAGCTTCAATAATGCTGCTGTAGGACTGGGTTGGTCACTACTATAATCCAAGCCAGTGGTGGGAGGCTGAAGCAGAAGGATCAGTTGAGGCCAGGAGTTTGAAACCATCCTGGGCAACATAGAAAAACCCCTGTCTCTACCAAAAAAAAATTAGTTAGCTGTGCATAGTGGCTCACATCTGTAGTCCCAGCTACTTGGGAGGCTGAGGTGGGAGGATTGCTTGTGTCCTGGAGCTCAAGGTTACAGTAAACTATGATGGTGCTACTGCACTCCAGCCTGGGCTACAGAGCAAGACCATGTCTCAAAAAACAAAGCTGCTATACAGAATGCCCTATTTCTAAAATTAAAAAAATAATGCTTTCCTGATGATGTGGCTGAATCGACTAAATGATCTAACGGTGTGAAAGTGCCTAGCGTGATAACTGACAATGGAAGATGCTCGATAAATGTTGAGTGAGTGAATAGTAGTTACTAAGAAACATCTTCCCCTCCCTTCCACCTTCCAGACAGATGGGACTGAAATGCTGGCAGGCAGTGGACGGATACCAAAAACTGTTTTTCTTCTTACGAGTTTATTCAGACTATTGAGCACTTAATATGCACTAGGTGATATGCCAGGCTCTGGGAACACACAGAAAAATAACTCAAGGTCTCTTCCCCTAAGAAACTTACATCTAATGAACAAGACTGATAAGTAAAAACGTATTTCAACATGATGTGTGTGTGCTATAATAGAGGTAAATGTAAGGTGTGAATATAAGACATAGGAAAGGCTGCCAACCCAAACTGGAGTGGGCTGGAGAATTAATCCTGGGCTGCATCTAGAAAGATAAATAAGAGCTAGCAAGATAAGGAAAGATGTATTTTCAAAGCACAGGGGCATATATGCAAATATATCTGGTAGGAGAAAGTATGGCACATTTGAGGAGGTCCAAATATTTGGTAAGGCAAAAGTACAAAAAGATATTTGAAGTGGTAAGAGATTAAGGTGGAAAGGTAGGGCAAGCAATGGAATTTGTAGGACAAATATGATATGCTCTCATTTGTATTTAGGATAAATCATTTGCCACATTTGGAGAAATGATTGAAGAGAAATGGGAACCTGGATGTGAGGAAAACATTAGGAAGCTGCAGCAGTAACCTATGTGAGAAATTAGGAGAACCTAAATCAGAGCTATTGCCCATCAAGATTTCACTCATTTTGAGACCTAGAGATTGGTGCTCCTGGAGCTGTGAAATGCATGGCCTGTGTAGCCCTGGTGAGTGACATATGGATATGTGGCTATGGATCTGAGGAATATCTGTGAAACATAATCCACAGATTTGATGAGAGGGTAAAAAAAAGGAGTCAGCAATCATACTCAGATTTTTTACGAAAGCAAATGCTTATATGTGGTACCAGTCACTGTGATTGGGGACATTAAAAGAAGAGTATAATTGGGTGGATAAACAGTAAAGTTAGATTTGAGAGATGCTGATTTTGAGATGGCTGAAGGACATCTGAGCGGATACGTCCAGAAGGCAGTAGACTTTACATCAGGAGACTCTAGTCTAAAGATGAAAGTGTTGAAGTACTCAGTGTATAGATAGCAATAGAAGCTCCAGAAATGAACAAAGTTGCCCAGGGAGAAGTTGTATAGTAAAACAATGAGAAAGTCAAGAACATGACACTTGTAAGCAAATCATTCTAGAGATAAGCACTGGCCTGGAAGATTTAAAAAAATGTTTTAAAGTAGGAACAACAACAACCTAAAAGAACAGCGTCTCTCAAAAATCAATGGAGGAAAATTTCAAGAAAAAGAGTTATAAACAGCATCAAACTCAGTAGAAAGATCTAGGAAGGTAAATACAGAAAAAGATTCACCAGCTTTAGAAACCAGAAAGTCAATGGTGCAAGAGCAGTTGCAGAGGAGTGGTGAGGACAAGAGCCAGGCCGCTCTGCAGTATATGGAAGATTGAGTGGTAGCTACTGCCTGAGTCAGGACCCTTTCTGTTGCAAGTGTCAGAAACCCAACTCAAACTCATTTAGCAAAAAAGAAATTTATTGTATAGTATAAATGGAAAGTATAGAGGTAGAGCTGGCTTCTGTCACAGCTATTAATAGACCCAGGGACACTCAGAAATAGTTTTCAGAAAATGATTTGGATCTCTATCTCTCTAACTATCCCCTTTTTCTTCCTCCACTTCATCTTTTAATTCTATGTAAATCTCTGCCTTATTCCCTCCTTATTCAGATGAACTTCTTCCAAGATCACCACAGTTAGTTACCAAATTTCAAATACTCTCAGATCATAAATCAGAATGAGAAAATCTTAGCTTTATCACAAGAGTTCAGCAAGAATTCTAACTGGCCCATCTTAAGTTATGCACCCATCCCTGAACCAACCCTGTGGCCAGGTGAATGGAGAATCCTGATTGCACAGCCTCTAGCAGGTGTGCAACCAAGACGTAGGGCAGACACTTTTGCTGATACCCAGGTGCACACGGAGTAGGGAAAGGATGTTTCCTCCAAAGAAGAGATTCTGGATAGAGGAACAATATATGTCCACTATATTCTACCCCTTGGATGTTTAGCATTCTTTCTTCTCATACATATAGTATCAGAAATGTCCCCACCTAGTGTGATGCAACTATCCCATTTACAAATGAAAATATCCTAAGTCTGAAAGAGAAATGACCAAATTTAATGTTATTATTGCATACAGCTCCAACTCTAGATCCTTGAAATATGGGCATTCCTCTTCATTTCAAATCTTTCTCCTCATGACTATGCTCCCTATGATTAACTGATACATTTTACCACCCCATCTGATATAAAAAGGTGCAGGGAAATGTAAAATTTTTAAATTAAAATATACTATCATCTGGAAAAAGAAACAAACAGCAGCCGTCCACCCAAAGTACCTATTTCTGGGCAGGGATAACATGGAGTTCTTTTCTCGGCAAAGGAGTGAATTTACTAGTCAGCCAATATGCCTGCCTGCAATCCCACTGAGAGTCCTCTTTTATCCATGGCCATGCCTGAGAAGGGTACAGAAGAGATCATAAAAAAGAAATCCCTTCCAGAGACTGAACCTCTCTAGCAGCCCACTTCCTGCTGACATAGTTTATGAGAGGTGGGGGCCTATGACTGCCTTTGAGGCTGAGGAAACACAGCTTACATTTTGTTTACGCTTGGAGTTTCACTGATAACCAACTCCAATAAAACTCTAGTAGGCATTAGAACCTTTGGGTTCACAGACCTGTACTCCATCTTCTGTCTCTATAGCCTCAGAACTTTGCCCTTAGCCCTAGACCTAAATTTAATCATTTCCTTCTTGGAAAGTAATAAGGTGAAGGCAATAAACCTCTGGTGAAACATTAGGTGAGGCAGAATAATGTGCACCTGTGACCAGGCTGCAGCCCATTGGCTAACCCTAATAAATAGGAAGAAAGATTCCTTGAATCAGATAGTTTGAGAAAGGAGGTATGTGGGAAGAGTCCAGGGACTCCAGCTTCCTTCATGTCTCTGGCTTCTCAGGTATCCCAATTTTATCTCCCTGCTGTGTTTCCCACCTCCTTGCCTTTTATGCTAATTTTAAGACAGGGCATAAATTTTGGTTTTGGCAATTCTATAAGAAGCGTTGTTAACCGAGCCTCAGCAATCTCACCCATAGGCAGAGGGAGCTGTATTAGCAAAATTGTATGTTGTTCCCTTTCTACTTTCAGCCAGGTCAGCTCAGTTCAAATCTTATCCTTTTGGGTTGTTTTTTGGTAAGACCTTACTAAAGGTCACAAGAAACAGCCAATGTTTTCTAACACCCTGATATTTTTCTACCAAGTTTCCTAAAGCTCCAACGTTAATAGACATTTGTCTGAGATAGCTAAGCTGCAGTAAGGACAAGTTTAATCATCTTTGTCACTACCACATAACAAGGAAAGGGGCTTCTCACTCGGCCAATTTCACATTTTAGAGTCAATACCCTTGTAAATCTTGATTTGACTCAAAGGTCCTTCTTTTTGTCTTATTTTTAGAAACATGCAATAACTTGCAGTGCAATGAAATGTAGAATTTAATTGGGCTTTAAAATTTAAAACCTTTTTCAAGGCTCCTAGACAATGATGAACTTTGTAGATAGATTGACTTGAAATTGAGGTCCCACATAGAGTGTTAGATAGTGATAAGTGCTAGGAAGAAAAATGAAGCCAGGAAAAAAAGTGTGGTAGAGAAGTGCAGTTTTATAAAACGGTCAATACAAAGGTGACATTTGAATAAAGACCTGAATGAGGTAAGGTTGCAAACCATGCAGGTATCTAAGGAAGAAATGTCCCAAGAAAAGAGAATAGCTAATGAAATTGTCCTAATGCTGAAGCAAACCTGGCCTGTTCAAGAAATAGAAAGAGAACAATATGATTAAAGTACCATGAGTATAGTTGCCCAACAGGTTCATTCTGCCTGCAGCACAGACAAAACCAATTCACTGAAATTGTGGTATTGCAATAGAAAAAGAACTTAATTATCACAAGGCAGCCTAGTGGAAGGACAGGGGTTATTACTCAAATCAGCCTACCTGATGACTCAGAGGCTAGCATTTTTCAAAGATAGTTTGGTGGGCAGGGGACTAGGGAATAGGTACTGCTGATTGGTTGGGGATAAAAACATAGGGGTGTAGAAAATGGTCCTGTGTGCAGAGTCAGCCTGTGGGTGGGTGCCATAGGACTGATTGAGTCATGAGTCAAGGGTCCAGGTGGAGTCAGTCAGTCTCAGAATGTAAAAATCTGAAAAATATCTCAAAAGAACTTCCCATTAGTGATACTGTCTATGGGAGCAACTGGGAAAGTTGCAAAGCTTGTGACCTCCAGAACAATGGCTGGTTATCATCTAACTATGCCTACATATTAGCAGAATTAGGGCCCCTGTCATAATCCTAATCTCATAGGCTTTTATTGGTTTTACAAAGTCAGTTTTGGTCTCTGAGCAAGTTGTTTGCAAGGGTTAGTTTTAAGAAAGACTATTATCATCATTACTTCAAAGTTAAACTATAAACTAAATTCCTCCCATGGTTAGTGTAGATTTCTAATTAGGGAAAAGGAGTCAGGCTAGTGGGGACAAGAGAAAGCAGAAAAGCTATAAGTCGACCTTTCTTTGTGGTCTAAGACACATAGCCCTCCGCACAAACAACTCACAATCTTCCTGTGCCAAAACATCACCAAACACCTGCAATTAGCTCACTGTAACCTTGGTGTTATCAATACTGCACAAAGCCCTCTTCAACAGATAACATAAATATTTTGCTATAAAATCTCCATCAAACCCTTGTTTCCTGGAAGTCAGCTTCTCTTCTGCTGACCTGCCCTTTGCCTCCTCACAATGTGTTTTCCCCCTTTCTCTGATAAATCTGTCTCTTTACCTACAACTGTCTGGTAAATTATTTTACTCCTATGCCACCGGCCCAAGTAGTCATCGCTCACCCAAGGCATTTTGGTGGCCCATACGTGAACTCTCTCTCCTCATAGGGAGCTCTCTCCTCTCTCTCTTTTTTTCCAACTTGGAACCTTCAGTGGACAGCATCTAAGCATGGAGACAATTGCAGGTCTCTGGCCAGAGCTACACTGAGGGTGGGACTACAAGGTGTTCATGAGAAAGTGTCTAACCACCATTGTCCATTTAGGTAAGGGACCTAACTCTACTTATTCTTTTCAGTCTCTCAGTAGCTGGCTTCCAGTATTTCTCCAGAAACTGATGGTATAATATTTGACCAAGCCACTCTCTGGTGTTGCCTGAAGGCTAAAAGGTGAACAGAGCTGGCTGTTTTGCACAGAAGGGAGGAAGCCTCTCTCTCCTGTCTTTTCTGGTTGAAAAGTACCTAATCCCTACATGTGATGCAACTGACAGTGGAAACTCATTCAGAACGAATTCCTACACGTTTTAGGTGAATTAGACCTTCTTTCTCTCACTCTGGATTCTCCTATGGAGTCAGCCAGTTGTCCTGTCCTGGACATTGCTAAATCAGGCAATCTCAGACAGCCTCAGAACAGTAAATCTTTCCCTACCCACCCCCTATCCTGGACCTTCACTAAGCAGAGGACTTTCTTTATCCTTTTGAGAGGTGAAGCCAGCTGGACTTCCTGGGTCAAGGGGGGACTTGGAGAACTTTTCTGTCTTACAAGAGGATTATAAAGTGCACCAATCAGCACTTTGTAAGCTAGGATTGTAAAACGCACCAGTCAGTGCTCTGTGGCTAGCAAGAGGGTTGTAAAATGCACAAATCAGCACTCTGTAAAATGGACCAAAATCAGCAGGATTCTAAAAGTCACCAATCGTGGGGAGGATTGAGAAAGGGCATTCTGATAGGATAGAAACAGGACATGGGAGGGGACAAATAAGGAAATAAAAGTTGGCCACCCCCAGCCAGCAGCCACAACCCACTCGGGTCCCCTTCCATGCTGTGGAAGCTTTGTTCTTTCACTTTTCACAATAAATCTTGCTGTTGCTCACTCTTTGGGTCTGTGCCATATTTAAGAGCTGTAACACTCACCGTGAAGGTCTGCGACTCCATTCTTGAAGTCAGAGAGACCACGAACCCACCAGAAGGAACCAACTCCTGACACACTTTTTCCCTTGTACCTGGGCTAATAACCCAGTATAAGAGTGTACCTAGACTAGCCATCCAGTATAAGGCCCCTGAGCATCCAAACGGTCTTTTCTAACAGGTGGGATGCCCCTTTAGAAGGTGCACCCTGAGTCTCTCGGCTGACATAGTGAAACCATTTTCATTGGTGAAGTGCCCCAAGTGAGAATACAGTTCAATTAGCCCCCAGTTGTGGGTTTTCCAGTCCCACCATGGGAAAACCCCTGTCTATTCCTTCTGACTCACCCCTAGGCTGTATTCTAAAGCACTAGGACAAATTTGATCCCCAAACCCTCAAAAAGAAATGTCTAATTTTCTTGTGTGACAGAGCATGGCCTCTATGCAGAAAATCATCAAATTAGCCTCCTCAATCTTTATAACCAAGAGCAGAATAAGGAAGACAAGGCTAAGAAAAAAGAAAAATGCAAAGACAAAAGGCAGGCTAAACTGTTGGCTGCTTTACAAGCCCCAGCCCACTCCAGACTACTCTAAAAACACTCATTCAAATATCTGCCACTGGTGCAGAGGGCCAGGCCACTAAAAGACAAACTGCCTCAATGAGATTAATGGGAAAAAGCTCCACACACCTTGCCCCCTTGGTTACAAGCTCAGCCACTGGAAGTGGAACTGCCCTGAAAGCCAAAGGGCCCCCAAGAAAGAATCCCAACCCTCAATGGCCTTAAGCTGAATGGGCTCTCATCTTTGGCTGAAAACAGCTCACCTTAACTCGTGACTTGTGGAGATGGGAAGAATTCATCCCACACTTTGCAGTCTAGGGTGCCAAGGCTCTCTCTGATGGAAGAAAAACAAGGGTGGAAGGGGTGCTAGCCCTGAACCACAATGTACAGTGGCTGGAAGGCTCACAAGCCATCCTATAAAGCTTAACCTTCTCCTCTCCATTCCTTTCTTTTCTTTTTTTCCTATTCAATCCAGGGGTCCAGTGATAAAAAGGAGAAGGCAGTTTCTGACATCCTAACCCCTGATTTTGTTCTTCTCTTTAAAACTCTAGCTGGTTACCTATTATGGCCTGTTTTTGTGCACATTTCAAACTGATTGGCAAACTATAACAGGAAAACTCAAAGCTCAAATGGTTAACCTGCACTATAGTGTTAAGTCTTTGAAAGCTCTCTGCCTCTCTTTTTCCTACCTGCTTTAAATCTGCTGTTACTAAGCTGCTGGTGCTGAGATAAGACTCATTGTTTATAATCAAACTAAAATGTAAACATTGAGACCTCATTTAAATTTAAAAAAAGGTAAAGCAGAATTTTTAGTAAGGAAGGTTATAAAAAATTTATAGAAAAAAATCTTCTATAGTAAATTCTAAAATAAAATGGCTGGCTGTTTTTCTTTTTTTTTTAAGTGGTGATTACAGGAAGTCAGAAAGTCCAAGCATGTCATAAATGGTCTGCGTAAGTAATAAAATATTCATAAAGGGGAATTTGTGAAAGAAATTTTGTATGTAATTAAGTTGGTTATAAGTTTTTAAAATTATAAGTGTTTTTTTAAAACAACAACAACAGAAAACTTTCTCAGAATCATATCTCAAAAGTTCAACTTCTGCTGTGTCCCACAGCTTCAGCATTTTTTCCCCTGGAAAAGGCCTAAGATAGTAACTTCTTCAGTCCTTGTCAGCTCCTGTTCTGCTATTATAGCCTAATGCTAAAATGTTTCATCTTGAAGGTAAAAATTAAACAATAGTCTTCTCTAACATAACTTAAATCTGTACTTCTTCACTTTTCCTAATATGTCTAAATTCTCAATGTAATAAAAGACTTTTCATGCTGTTCCTATAAGTCATAACCCTAAACACACCATTCTTGTGTCTAATTAAATTCAAACACTTTTCATTAAGTTTAACTTCCAGATTATCTAAATGGGCTTCCAATAAGAAAAAACAATCACACTACAAAAGGTTTTTCTTTGCCTTTTTGGTAACTGACTTTAAAAAACCACAGTTTTTTTTCTTCTAAAGTTCAGCAGTTTCACCTTCAAATAATTCTGCAAATGAAATATCAGTCTCTTCCCAATAAGGCCTGCTACCTTTATGAATCTCCACTGACTTCTGCTAGATGTTGATTTCACCTTAACATACTCACCCCTCTCTAATGAGTCCCTTCCTCCAGCAATATCCAACATCCTAAGTTCCACGATCTAGGACAATAACCCATGTAACCTCCTAACTGACCAACAATCCTAGGTGGGGCCAACTCTGCATCCCTGGTCAGAAGGAAGCAGTTAGAACATAAAATCTTTACTCATGTGCCAAAGATTTGTCACTGTTGCTCTGTCAGGGGGTAAATGTGGAGTCCTAATTAGCGAAAAGGAGTCAGACTAGTGGGAGCAAAGAAAAGGAAAAAGAGAAAGCAGATAAGGTAAAAGTTTGCCTTTCTTCATGGTCCAGGATACATAGCCCTCCTGCACAAATGACTCACAATCTTCCTGCACCCAACTATTAGCAAACATCTGCAAGTTAGCTCACTGCAACCTTGATGTTATCAATACTACACAAAGCCCTCTTCAACAGACAACATAAACACTATCCTATAAAATCTCCAGCAAACCTTTGTTTCCTAGCAGTCAGCTTCCCTTCTGCTGACCTGACCACTGCCTCCTTGCAACATATTTTACTACTTTCTCTAATAAATCTGCCTTTCTTTATCTACAACTGTCTTAGTAAATTATATTACCCCTGTGCCACTGGACCAGATAGTCATTGCTCACACGTGACTGTTAGCTTGGCCTGTGCCCAGGAATGAGTGAGGACAGCCACCCTCTGAGGATAGAAGCAAGATGCAGTTAGCCATGCTAGACTTCTCTCACTGTCATAATCTTTTCAAAGGCAATTTCAAGAGGAAGAGGGATGCAATGAGGATGTTGGTGGAAGTAGAAAGTGTACAACTTTTCAGGAAATCAACTTGGCATTATCTTGATTCAGAAAATCAAGAATCTCAACAATTAATTTAGATTTCCCACTTATGGAAGTCTATACTAAAGAAATAATTTATGAAATGTTGTGTGTATAATTATTTATAAAATGCACATATACACACAACTTACTTAATCCTTATTTGAAGGCATTTGAGAATATTTTGGGAATGTTGGGAATATTTTGATTTTACAGTGTAGAATTATTTGTAAAATACACAAGGTATGTGTAATTTACTTAACAATCCTTATTTGGGAGCATTTTGGGTATTTCTTTTCAATATTTTGATTTAATAAGTAATTCTTTTTTTTGAGACGGAGTTTCGCTCTGTCTCCCAGGCTGGAGTGCAGTGGCCGGATCTCAGCTCACTGCAAGCTCTGCCTCCTGGGTTTAGGCCATTCTCCTACCTCAGCCTCCTGAGTAGCTGGGACTACAGGAGCCTGCCACCATGCCCGGCTAGTTTTTTGTATTTTTTAGTAGAGACGGGGTTTCACCATGTTAGCCAGGATGGTCTTGATCTGCTGACTTCGTGATCCACCCATCTCAGCCTCCCAAAGGATTTAATAAGTAATTCTATACTCAATATTTTATAAATTACTTCATTAATAGAGACTCCTATACATGGGAATCCCAAATTAATAGTTGAGGTTCTTCATTTATAATGCCAAATTGACTTCCTGAAAAGTTTTACAGTTCCATCAACATCTTCTTTACATCCCCCATCACCATTAAGTATTGCCCTTTTAAAATCTTTGCCAACTTGATAAGTAAAAATGGTAAGACATTGCTTTTATTTATAGTTCTTTGATTACTATATTATTCCATTTTCATGCTGCTGATAATGACATACCCAAGACTGCACAATTTACAAAAGAAAGAGGTTTATTGGACTTACAGTTCCACCTAACAAGGGAGGCCTCACGGTCATGGTAGAAGGTGAAAGGCATGTCTCACATGGCAGTGGCAGGAGAGAGAATGAGAGCAAAGCAAAACAGTTTTCCCCTTATCAAACCATCAAATCTTGTGAGATTTATTCATTACCACGAGAACAGTATGGGGGCAATCACCCTCATGATTCAATTATTGCCCACTGGGTCCCTCCTAAAACACATGGGAATTATGGGAGTAAAATTCACGATGAGATTTGGGTGGAGATACAGCCAAACCATATCATTCTGCCCCTGCCCCCTCACAAATCTCATGTCCTCACATTTCAAAACCAATCATGTCTTCCCAACAGTCCCCAAAGTCTTAACTCATTTCAGCATTAATTCAAAAGTCCACAGTGCAAAGTCTCATCTGAGAAAGGCAAGTCCCTTCCACCTATGAACCTGTAAAATCAAAAGCAAGGTAGTTACTTCCTATATACAATGAGGGGTACAGGCATTGGTTAAATACAGTCATTCCAAATGAGAGTAATTGACCAAAACAAAGGAACTACAGGCCCCATGCAAGTCTGAAATCCAGCGGGCAGTCAAATCTTAAAGCTCCTAAATGATCTCCTTTGACTCCATGTCTCATATCCAGGTCACACTGATGCAAGAGGTGGGTTCCCATGATCTTGGGCATTTCCACCACTGTGGCTTTGCAAGGTGGAGCTGCCCAAGATCATGGAGCTGCCCAAGATCTCTTGGCTGCTTTCACAGGCTGGTGTTGTGTGTCTGCAGCTTTTCCAGGCTTATGGTACAAGCTGTCAGGGGACCTACCATTCTGGAGTCTGGAGGATGGTGGCCCTCTTCTCACAGCTCCACTAGGTAGTGCCCTAGTAGGGACTCTGTGTGGGGGTTCTGACCCCACATTTCCCTTCTGCACTGTCCTAGCAGAGGTTCTTCATGAGGGCCCCTGCCCCTGCAGCCAACTTCTGCTTGGGCATCTAGGCATTTCCATACATCTTCTGAAATCTAGGTGGAGGTTCCCAAACCTCAATTCTTGACTTCTGTGCACCCACAGGCTCAACACCATGTGGAAGCTGCCAAGGCTTGGGGCTTCCACCCTCTGAAGCAACAACTTGAGCTGTGCCTTGGCCCCTTTTAGTCATGGCTGGAGCAGGTGGGATGCAGACCACCAAGTCCCTAGACTGCATATAGCAGAGGGACCCTGGGCCTAGCCCAAGAAACCATTTTTCCCTCCTACACTTCCAGGCCTGTGATGGGAGGAGCTGCAGCGAAGTCCACTGACATGTTCCGGAGACATTTTCCCATTGTCTTGGGGATTAACATTCAGCTCCTCATTACTTATGCAAATTTCTGCAGCTGGCTTGAATTTCTCCTCAGAAAATGGGTTTTTCTTTTTCTATTGCATCGTCAGGCTGCAAATTTTCCAAATTTCTATGCTATTTCCCTTGTAAAACTGAATGCTTTTAACAGCACGCAAATCACCTCTTGAATGCTTTGATGCTTAGTAATTTCTTCTGCTAGATACCCTAAATCATCTCTCTCAAGTTCAAAGTTCCATGAATCTCTAGGGCAGGGGCAAAATGCCACCAGTTTCTTTGCTAAGACATAACAAGAGTCACCTTTGCTCCAGTTCCCAACAAGTTCCTCATATCTATCTGAGACCACCTCAGCCTGGATTTCATTGTCCATATCCTTAGCAGCATTTTGGTCAAAGCCATTCAACAAGTCTCTAGAGAGTTCCAAACTTTCCCACATTTTCCTGTCTTCTTCTGAGCTCTCCAAACTGTTCCAACCTCTGCCTGTTACCCAGTTCCAAAGTTGCTTCCACATTTTGGGGTATCTTTTCAGCAGCACCCCACTCTACTGGTACCAATTTTCTGTATTAGCCTGTTTTCACACTGCTAATAAAGACATACCTGAGACTGGGCAATTTACAAAAAAAAAAAAAAAAGATTTATTAGACTTGCAATTCCATGTGGCAGGGGAGGCCTCACAATCATGGTGGAAGGTGAAAGGCACGTCTCACATGCCAGCAGCAAGAGAGAGAATGAGAGCAAAGCAAAACAGGTTTCCCCTTATCAAACCATCAGATTTCATGAGACTTATTAACTACCACAGGAACAGTATGGGGGAAACCAACCCCATGATTCCATTATCTCCCACCAGGTCTCTCCCAGAACATGTGGGAATTATGGAAGTACAATTCAAGATGAGATCTGGATAGAGACACAGCTAAACCATATCAATTACCAATTAACTTGAGCTTTTTAATATATATATTTATTGACCAGTTAAATTTCCTTGTGAAAGGGTTCAGAACATGCCACCTCAAAATTTTACTGCAGAAGATCAGAATATGTCACCCCAAGATATGCCTCTTTAGCAAAATGATTATTTTCAGCTGGTTATTTTGAGAAACTGCAGACATAGGAGTAGCTCTAAAAAGTTGCCCTTTGTAAGAGAAATTTACATCTATAAAGGAAATCTACATTTGTAAGTGTGTCTCCCTTTCTGCATCAAGAAGAGAGGGACAACTAAATCACTAGAGACTCATAATCAGTGGAGAAGGCATTGACTTAAATCTGCATAACAAAACTTGCCTTCGTGTTAAGGTTAACTGGGCCTTCCCTCATACCCTTCTTTCTGATTTCAGAGGATAGTATTTAAGCCTGAAATCTAAGATACTCTTACAGATCTACTCTACAGATTTACTCATTTCTCTGGTTTTTCATATATATTATGTTTGTATAAAAGTAATTGCAGTTTCAGACCATGAATTTTAAATCATTATAACTAGGCTCAAACACATTTTTATTAATCAAAATAGGAACCATTATAATCAACACATTTTTGCCAATAAGAAGTAAATCTGCTTGTTCCTATAGCATAAAAATCCATGCCAGAGGATTCAACGAACTCTTGGAAATAATTTTCTACCTCCTGTTGGTTTTTCCCTGCAAAAGTGGATCACATCTGTAATCCCAGCACTTTGGGAGGCCTAGGCAGGGAGATCGCCCTAGGTCAGGGGTTCAAGACCAGCATAGCCAACATCGTGAAATCCCATCCCTACTAAAAATACAAAATATAGCCTGTCATGGTGGCAGGTGCCTGTAATCCCAGCTACCCAGGAGGCTGAGACAGGAGAATTGCTTGACCCCAGGAGGCGGAGGTTGCAGTGAGCCAAGATTGTGCCACTGTACTCCAGCCTGAGCGATAGAGTGAGACTCCATCTCAAAAAAAAGAAAAAAAGTCGAGATGTTTGAAGAAGTGGTAGTTGGTTAGCAAGAGGTCAGGTGAATGTGGCATAGGTTTCTTTCAACTTATGAAGCGTTGGATGTGCAACATGCAGTCACACGTTGTCGTGGAGAAGAATTGGGCCCTTTCTGTTGACCAATGCCTGATGCAGGCATTGCAGTTTTTGGCAGATCTCATTGATTTGCTGAGAATACTTCTCAAATGTAATGGTTTTGCTGGGATTCACAAAGCTGTAGTGGATCAGCACTTTATGTCGGGAGTTCAAGACCAGCTTGACCAACAGTAGTGAAACCGTCTCAACTAAAACTACAAAAATTAGCAGGGTGTGGCAAGCACCTGTAATCCCAGCTACTCAGGAGTCTGAGGCAGGAGAATTGCTTGAACCCAAGAGGCAAAGGTTGCAGTGAGCTGTGAGCCAAGATGGTGCCACTGCATTTTAGCCTGGGTGACAGAACAAGACTCTGTCAAAAAAAAAAAAAAAAAAAAAAAGCAAGCAAGAAAGCTGTAGTAAATCAGACCAGCAGCAGACCACCAAACAGTGACCATGCTTTTTTTGTGCAAGTTTGGCTTTGGGAAGTGCTTTGGAGCTTCTTCTCGGTCCAGGCACTGAGCTGGTCATCACCTGTTATTGTATAAAATCCACTTTTCATCACACGTCACAATCCAATCGAGAAATGGTTCATGTTGTTACATAGAATAAGAGAGGATGACACTTCAAAATGAAGTTTTTAAAAAAATTTTTGGTCAGGTTCATGAGGCACCCACTTATCTAGCTTTTTCAACTTTCCAATTTGCTTCTAATGCCAAATGACTGTAGAATGGTCAATGTTGAGTTCTTTGGCAACTTCTTGTGTAGTTGTAAGAGGATCAGTTTTGATGATTGCTTTTAATTTGTTGTTGTCAACTTCCAATGGCCAGCCACTATCTTCAAGGCTCTTGTCTCTTTTGCAAAACTCATTGAACTACCACTTCCCTGTACGTTCGTTAGTAGTTTCTGGGCCAAATGCATTGTAGATGTTGCAAGTTGTCTCTGCTGTTTTACAACCCATTTTGAACTCAAATAAGAAAATCGCTCAAATTTTCTTTTTGTCTAACATCATTTCCATAGTCTAAAATAAATATAAAATAAACAGCAAGTAATAAGTCATTAGCAAAAAAATAATAAAATGAGAAATGTGCATTAAAATGGTGTATAGCATAACCACATTTATTTAAGAATGTATTCCAATATCAAACAGTAAATTTCAACAATGCAAAAATTGCAGTTACATTTGCACCATCCGAATACATGAGGTATACATGTTATTAAACTTCTGCTTGTTTTTCTCTTGTTAGTTTGCCTTTTATTACAGAAAGTCCCAGCTAAGAAATATGAAGGGTGGAGGAGAAAGTTATTTTTCCTCTTCTATGCTTGTTATGCACTGAGTTTAATAATTTTGTCCATTATCTTAGGCATTCGTATTTTTCTTATAAATTTGCAATCTCTTTCTCAAGCTCATTAAATCTTATCTGTCATTTTTTTGCTGAATCTCCAACAATAACATGTAGAAGCAACTCAGGGTCAAGAATATTCTGTTTATCTCTTCACAATCACCATAGTGGGAGCCTCCACTCAGAAACTGTTGTATGTAAGAACTCAGGCTCATAGTGCAAATATTAGACTGTACATTTTGTCTCCCCATTCTGAGACCCACAATTCATCCTAACTCCTTCCTCCAGCTGCTCTTGCTGTCACTTAGTTCCTTCCTACTACAAGTTCCTCCCTGTTTGTTATTCAACTCATTAATCCATATTTTATAGCAGTGTTCCTCATTATAATGTGATTTTTTTTTTCTTTTACAGTGAAGGTCTTGTTTCTATGGTGATACAAGAGAAAGTCTTTGCAGAGTCGTTGCAGCTGGAAGCCTTCACTTACTTTAAGAGCTCATTAAACCTAGTTGAGGTAAATGGCAGATGGAGATCCTGAAAGTGCCCAGCAGAGGTCGAAACTTTATAGCAAAGTTAAGAGTCAGTAGGAGCACACAAAGAATTCCTTTCTTGTCATTGTAATTACCTTGCATAGGCATGAACCTTTCCAAACCTATCTAGCATCAACTTTACATAGTCATGATATTTTCCACATACAGCCTTAACATTTGGTCTGAGACAACTTTTTAGACAATTTAGACAACTTTTCAAACTACTGTTTCAAGGAAGCAGAGTATTATATGGCAGCTGCAGAATGTTAAAGGATGACTTGAGAGTTTTCTCTTCATAAAAAAGAGAGAAAAAACTTTTCTTCATCTGAAAGGTAAACAGAGAGAGAAAAGTTCAGCAGCATAATTAATAAAGATGGTTCTACTGCAAAGTCAAGTAACCTCTCCTTTTTGTTTGCCTCTGTACACAATAAAAGTGTTAAAGTATAATTTTCAAAAAATATAACATCGTGACTCTCATACAAATATAAAATGAATAGTTTTCAAAGTTTTATTCAACTCATTAATTAATGAGGGAACCAATAAGATGTTATAACTGATTCAAAGAGCATTTGAGAAGCTGGTTATTTACAGAAAATATTAGCATAAGATTGCTGGGTTACAAACTGGTTAAAGTCCAACAAGAAAACAAACCAGAACCTTTGGGATCATCTGTTGTATTAGACAGAAATTATTCACATCTCAAACAAAAACCAAACAATAACTTTTGCCCAAAGACAATAGAAAACTAAGCCCACTATGCTGGTAAATGCCCTGTCATTTCTTCTGCCTATTTCCAAGTTTAAAAAAATTTTTCTGACAGAGTAAAAATTGTTTGGTAAGGGAGGAGGATATAGTTGGCTCTGGAAACAAGGGAGTTAGGCAGGGTTCTTGGAGCCCATACCTCCTTCCTCCAGACCCGGGATGGGAAATGACTCTTCTAACAGCCTTCCAAACCTGGAGTGAGCTTCTCCTTACAGAACTGCAAAAAGGAAGAAATAGAAAAGAAAAAAAGGAGCAATAGGTCCAAAGTAAGCCCAAAACTCAACAAGGCAAACAATACCATCTACACACTAAATAATGAGGCTTGAGAATAATCTTATTTGGCTCCATGTCTCTTATTTTAGGCACACTGGGGCAGGGGCTGTCCCCCAAGGCCCTGGGCAGCCCAGCCCCCTCTCACAGTCCTGGAGACTGGGAAGTCAAAGATTAAGGTGCCAGCAGAGTCTGTGTCTGGTGAGGGCTTGCTCTCTGTGTCTAAGTTGCTGCAACATCTGGAGGGGACAAATATTGTATCCTCATATGGCAGAAGGAATGGAAGGAAAGAGCTCTCTGGTTTTCCTGGGTACATTCCACACTGCAGCTCTTATGGGTTGTACTCTTCTGCCTTTTGGCTTTCACAGGCTGGAATTGCATACTTGTGGTTCTGCAGTCCTGGGGTCTTAAGGATAGCCTCACTCCCACCACTCCACCAGACATTGCCCTGTGATGGCCCCACTCCTGTGGCAGTTCTCTGCCTGGGCTCTGAGGCTCTCTGGGGCATCCTTTGAAATCTAGGTGGAGGAATCCACGCCCCCCAGGTCTTGTGCTCTGTGTACCTGCATAGTTAGCAGCACGTGGAAACTACCAAGGTTTATTCCTGTGCCTTCTGGAGGGGCAGCCCAACACACCAACCCCACCTGAGCCAATCCAGGGCAGCCAAGGGATACTGCACCAGAAGGTGAGGAGCAGAAACTTGAGGCAGCCCCGGACAGAGTTTGGAGGTCCCACAAGTTCCCTGGGCTTCTCCAGCACCATGCGCCCTTCCCTTGAAACCATTCTGCCCTCAAGGCTCTAGTACCCTGGCCCTGTGATGGGAATGGCAGCCTTTAAGATCTCCAAAATGCCTTCAGTGGCATAATTCCATTATCTTGATGAACAGCAACTGGCTTCCTTCTCTTCATTCTAATCTCCTTATCAAAGGTTCACTTGAGCACACCATTTGGTGTTCTCTCCTGCATATACCTTTTATTTCCTTACAACCTACCCAGGCTAAGATTTTTCCAAGTCTTTAAGTTCTGTTTCCCTTTTAATTATAAATTCCATCTTTAACTCATTTCTCTCTCTTGCATTTTACTCTAAGAATTCAAGAGAAGCTATGCCGTACCCTCAACACTTTGCTTAGAGATTTCTTCCATTAAATATCCTAGTTCACATCTGCCTCCCACAGACTACCAGGACATGGACACTGCTCAGCCAAGTTATTTGCCAATTTGTAACCAGAATGGCCTTTCCTCCAATTTCCAATAAGATATTCCTCATTTTCATCTATGACCTCCTCGGAATGGTCTTTACTGTCCATATTCTGTTCACAACATTCTGTTCATGATCTCTTAATTTCTAAGAAGACTGAGGCTCTCCACAGCTCCCCTCTTCTGAGTCCTCATCCAAATAGCCCTTTATGGTTCAGCTTCTAGCCATTAACCAGTTCCAAAGCTGCTTTCACATTTTTAGGTATTTGTTACGGAAGTGGGTATTTGTTACACTATTTCCACTTCTTAGAGTTTAGGTATTCATTACACTATCTCCACTTCTTGGAGATAGTGACAAGAGGCAGGGAAATTCTGGGCAGAAGAGAGTAAGTCCATGGCAAGGGCCCCACCCACAAGCTGAAAAGCTTAATACCACGGCCCAAAGTGAGAACTTTATATCCTGTTTTCCCACTAAATGTTGCCTTATCCAAAATCACCCATGGCCTGCACCACCCCCCATCCTATTCCCATAAAATATCCAGGCTCCACCAGCAGAGGGAGAAGAGAAGAGGAGAAGAGGAGAAGCAGCTGGACATCAGAGACTATGGTTGGACATGGGAGAGAAGCAGCTTGACTTCAGAGGGACAGCCTGATGGCATTGCTTCAGAGAGGAGGTCAGTCAGGGACAGCTGGACTCTAGGGGAAGATTATCTTCCTGCACCATCCACTTTTCAGCTCCCCTTCCCACTGAAAGCCACTTACATCAGCAATAAAATTTCCCACATTTACCATGTCCAATTTGTTTGTGCGACCTCATTCCTCCTGGATACTGAATAAGAACTCAGGTGTCGGTGCAAAAGGCTGTCACACTGATTCTCCACTGAGCCGTTAACACTTAAGCCATCTGCAAATGGCAAAGCTAAAAGAGAACTGACTGTAACACTCTTTCTAGGGCTTCAGGGGTAATGGGCACCTCCCTAGATGCTGCCGCGAGGCCACATGGAGTTTTGCTCCTGCTGGTGCCCAAAAGCCCTCACCCTGGCTCCTGCATCCATTCACCTGTGCTCCCCCTCCTGTGAGGGGTGGAATACAGAGGGACCAAGCAAGTAGAGTCCACCTTGCTGGCACCGAAGCAGCCAGCTATTTCTAGTGCCTATGCACTCCAGTTCTTGCCCACGAAAAAATCAGGGAAATTTCCTGCTTCATTGGTACCAATTTATGTCTTAGTCCATTCCTGCTCTTATCACAAAAGATCTTAGACTGGGTAATTTATAAACAATAGAAATTTATTATCTCACAGTTTTGGGAGCTGGGAAGCCCACTATCAGGGAACCAGTGAATTTGCTGTCTGGTAAGGGCTTACTCTCTGTGTCCAAGTTGTTGCAACCTCTGGAAGGGACAAACACCATGTCCACTCTTGACAGAAGGGATGGAAGGGAGGAACTCACACCCTCAAACCCTTTTATAAAGGCATTAATCCCATTCCTGAGAGTGGAATCCTCATGGCCTAATCACCTCCTAAAGGTCCTGCCTCATAACACTGCTGCACTGGGGACTGTTTCAACATGAATTCCTGAGGCATGCAAACATTCAAAACACAGCAACAGCCTTCACTTACGGTGTTGCGGGAAACTGAGGACCAGACAGACCAATATGAGAGTGCAGGAGGATTGTTTATTCTAGGTACACACCAGCTCAGCAGACTCACATCCAAAAAGCTGAGCATTAAACAAAGACAGAGTCGGGTTTTTATAAGCAGACTTACAATAAATAAAACAAAAGCAGTTAACCATATGATAGGTCACATAATGTATGGCATAGCATAACTTGTGACCTTGCATAGCTGGTGGTCTTGTAGCTGCACTGAAAGAAAAACAACAGCTGGCCAAATACAGACATTTGTAAAACATAATCATGCTTAAGAAGCCTGGGAAAGGAGTAACAGTAAAAGAATTTGTCTTTTTTTGTCCTTCAACCTTGCTCTGGACGGGGGTGTCTGGAGTCCATTCCTTTGGCCTTGGCTTCTCACAGTGTTATCTTATAACTGTGCTTGAAGTGAGCTTGCTGCACTTTCCTCTGCTAGGCAGAGGAAAACTTGTGCTTTTCTTTTTAACCCTTGCCTTGCCTGTTACTTTTCTTAGAGTGAATGAATGCATATTTATTTTTAAATTTCTGCCTCAGTTCCCTCTTTGATGCCTTTTATAAAAGAAGTTTAATAGAAGGCATCATTATTACTTAGTTCTGCCTGAAAAGACAAGTTTTTTCTTTAGACAAAGTTCATATTTACACAGCGCCATTAGCTGAGTGGTAGTTTGCCTAGCTACTATTGCCTCTATGCTCGATTGAATGCTTCTAACAAGGAGAGGTAAGAGACAAGGGAGTATTAGGCAACTTCCTAGTATGGCCAGAACCACTCCTATTAAAGTTTTGAACCCTCAGGAAAATAAAAACTAGGCTTCCAAAGAGAGAATCTGGAGACCACCCTTTCCAAGTTTGAACTGGAACATGGGCTTATTTTCTCATTCTTGCAGTTATTTCCATAATTTCCTTTCCATTATTATTCATTTCCAGGCAGCAATTTGTTAGATTGAACTTTCTACATACTCCTCCTTCTTGGGCTAGGAGGTAGTCTAAAGCTAATCTGTTCTGATAGATAGCATTCCTCATTTTTGTGGCTTGCTGGGCCAGACGGGTTTGGGTTCCCTTTTTGATAACATATATGAAGGTTACTGGGTATGTGTGTATATAGACATGTAAGGAGAAATCTGCAGTCCACCAACATTTTGGTAAGCATAATTGACTTTTCTGTGTGCTAGGGTGCCATGATATGCAATACCAACAATCTTTCTCTGGGGTCCCAGGGGAACAAGGTGGAGTTACTCTTGGCATACATACATATTTGTAGTTATTTCTATAGTATCTTTCCAAAGGTAGGTAGCACAGATAGGTGAGTCTTGGTATGCTACCTAACGAGCATCAAAATACAGAGAAATAAGCCCTTGGTAAAAGGGAGGGACCCTGGTTTGGTTTAAGAGGAGGCCTTCTTTTGACTGCACAAATTTCAAACCATTCACCAGGTGAAAACTTGGGGTCATAACACACATAAGGTTGGTTATTTCCTGGGTCACAAATTGAGTAGGTGGTCTGATTATAAGTACCAGTTCCTAAGTGAGTCCCTGTACACTCATAATAAGTATGGTACAATAGAGTTTTAGTTATACTGTTCCCTGACCAAGTAGTATGTGTACAGTGGGGACACCCTTCTATGGGTGATTCTTCTAGCATGGTTAAGGGGGGTAACAACAGCAAAACAACGTACAGTATATTCATATCCAGCAAGGATAAAAGAAGTCCTTACCTGGGGAAAGAGGTTGAGCACAGCGACAGAACAATAGTAAAACAGTGTTACAGGAAAACTACCAGTCCTAAGATTTCTAACTACATTTACTTGTTTGACAAGTCCTCAAGCTTCAGCCATGCATAGACTAGTCAGCTTCTGGTGTGTGACTAGAGCAGGGCTTGTTGTTTCCTCAAGCTTCAGTCGTGTGTAGACTGGTCAGCCACTGGAGTGACCAGAGCAGGCCTGTTGTCCTCAGCAGCAACTCGGTCTCGTCGCAGGATCAGCTGAGTCAAGGGGTCTGGGTCCTGCTGGCTGGTTCACTTGTCCTGAGCTGCTGGTTTCAACCAACTATGGTGGATCCAAGACACAACACCTGCAACTTTAACAGCAGTGGGAGCGGACAAGATTACCATATGGGGCCCATCCCACATGGGTCTTAGAGACGTTGGGTTCTACTTTTTAACCTAAACAGAGTTACCAGGTTTAAAGGGGTGTCAGGTTTATAGGCATGTTTTTCATGTACCTAATTATGAACACTTTGCATGGCTATTTCTAAAGCCTGCGTTTGTTTTCTTAAAGTTAATTCACCTAGTTACTGGAGATCACCTTTTTGTTTGACTTATGGTTTGGGGTTGGCCCACCGAACAAAATCTCATAGGGTAAATACCCAGTTTGTTTGGTGGGGGTGCACCTGACTCAGAGGAGAACCACAGGCAAAACCTGATTCTATCTCAGATGAGTTTCCTGGCAACATTTCTTCAGTAGCTACTGGAGTGTCCGGTTCATGCATTCCACTTTTCCTGAACTTTGCGGCTGATAGGTTGTGTGTAACTTCCATTTTATTTTTAACAGTCTTGTTAAATCTTGCACTATTTCAGCTACAAATGCCAACCCACTGTCTGATTTTAAAGTCAGACGCAGTCCAAACCTGGGGATAATGTCTCTTAACAGTACTTTAGTCACTTCTTGTGCTTCTTCTGTCATGGTGGATAAAGCCTCAATCCATCATGAAAAATGTGCAAATAAACACTAGCGTATACCGATAGCCTCCAGTATGGGGCATTTCGGTAAAGTCTACAAGAAAGTTTACACAAGGCATGAAGGCATGGCTCCTTCTTCTGTTCAGCATCGCAGAGGCGGGATTCTTTTTCTCCCCACGACCCAACATTTGTAACTTTATGTAGTGGCTTAGCCATCAGTGAGAAATTTGGAATCCAGATATGGCAGAATCCTGCTGCCTTCAACTTCTAATGTGACCACTGGATCCTGGAGGCCTAATGAAAAGGAACCTGGTCTGTCCTAGTCCTCACATCCTTCAGCTCATGCCAGCCTGATCGGATCAGTATCTGGTTCCTCGAAGGTGCAGAAGCCCTTGGCCAATGACTTCCTTATACCACAGCATTTACCACTCTCTTTATTACCTTCTGGACATTCATCCTTCCATTGTCCTTTCTTTTTGCATCCTGCACATTAATCTCTTTCTAGCCTTGTCTGACTCTTGAATCCCTGCCTAACTGGACCTCTTTCACATCCACCTTCGTGTCCACATCCTCTCACATTGCTAATCTCTCTTTCTATAGAAAGACTGCTGCCAACAGATTGACCTTTTTCTTAAGTCTTCAATCTGCTTCCTTTTTCCTTCTGGAGTTCTCCTGCTCCTATGGCCCGCGGGGCCAGGCAATGACACGGGTCCCGCCCCCACGCACACACTGCCCTTGGTCTCTCCTGTTTCCTTCTGATTTCTGTTTTTACTTTCTTCTTTCCTTTCTCACACTTACTCTTTTGGGCTGGGTGGGATCTGCACAACCGTAGTCCCCCTGGGCCATCATTGGCCCAGAGGCTTGGCAGATGCCTGCTGCAAAATGTCAGAATTATGCCCTTCCATCTCCTTTGCTTTTCTCCGGGTGCCAGTCCCCACCCCCCTCTTTTTCCAGATAGAGCTGGGCTGGGGAAAGGGACTTAAACCTTGGCATGCCTAGCTGCCTGGCACCACACTTGTTACTTTTGCTCTTTCCTGGTTTGTTCTCTGGTCCTGATTAACGTACACTGAGTGGCATTCATGCCTGCAGCTTCTGCTTGATGTCACCCTGGGCTTGCCCTACCAATGCTTTGTTTACCATGTGCTGATTTTCAGAAGCCTCAGGGTCAAATGGGGTGTAAAACAAGAATGCTTCACAAAGTCTCTGTAAAACTGACTTAGGCTCTCATCAGCTCCCTGAAGCACTTTTGAAATCTTCCCTATATTAATTGCCTTCTTTCTATCAGCTCTTATCCCTTGCAAAAGGAACCTTTTGGTACCTCTGCAAATGCTGAAGTTGAGTTGCATCCACCAGGTCCCAGTTGGGATCTTGATCTGGGAACTGACCCTGAGCATACGCCTGAGCATTCACTGTGTCTTCTGGTGCATGGGCTTCTAGCCAGTGGAGAGCTGCCTATGTTACTCTCCTGCACTCCTCAGTGTTAAATAATGTGAGGAGGAGCTGTCTGCAGTCTGGCCTGGTTGGATTGCGTGTCAGAAAGATTCATTGCATCAAATCTATAAGAGCTTGGGGCTTCTCCGTGTAGGAGGGAATGTGGCATTTCCAGTTTAAAAGATCAGTGGTTGAAAAGAGCTGGTAGATGAAAGTTCATTGCCCCCTTGAACCTGGCCTTAGTCGTCATAATAGATGGGTACTCACATCTCCCTGAGAGGTATTTGCATAGCTCAAGCATGGCCAGATCTGAGACTGCCGCTTAACTATCTTGACTTCCTTCCCTGGCCTCTCCAGGCTCCGATTCTCCTATTGGGGTGAAACTTGGGGTGTGTTAGCTCCTGAATCTCATTCCTGGGGGGATGTTAGCCTCGGTAAAGGGGGGTAGGCTGGGACACATGGAGGAAGAATCTGTGTTCCCTCTGGCAGCTCCTGAAAACTGGCTTCTCTTGCTGTTTCTGGGACTTCCCCTTTAACTCTGTGTCTGCCAGTGAAGCTGCTAAATAGGGCTGGATCCAGGCCAGTCTTGTCTGTGCTATATTTAACCATGAATCAATTTAAGGAAAATTTGTCTGGGTACCCTGGCTGTCCTCCAACCCCTGTCACCACCTTAAATGCACAACCAATTATCCCTATCTATAGTTCTTTCAGTCAGCCACCCAACACCAAGAGAAGACCATTCTAATTCACAGAGAGTTCTCAATCTTTGGGGGTTTAGCTTAACTCCATAATCCCTTGCAAAACCTTTCTTAAAGTTCTATAACATGTACTCCAATGGAGTAAGTTTTGATGACTTTCCTCCCATTCCTCCCTTTATGGCACAGCACAATCACCCTTGCACACTCACTCTTCCTCTCATTTCAGCTGACTATACCATCTCCTATTATGGGAGTTTTCAGATGCTACTTGGCTTTGGAGAGATCCTTATTCTCACTACATCTCTGAGCTGTAGGGTGGCTCCTATTAGCCACATGCAGATCACCACTAGTCTTAGTTGGCCCCACACTTTCTCAGAGCACACAATCCATGCTAAGAGATCTGTGACGCCCCACTTTGCAGCTGATGAACCTAATTAGGCCTCTCCATTCACACACTTTCACACGCTTCACCATTCCCAGTTCCTGTGTTCATAATTGGGGTGGCAAGCCATTCTCGCCCCCTCTACTTCCCCAGTTGGGGTGGCGAGCCATTCTCACCACCTCCAGTTTCCTAGTTAGGGTAGTGAGCCACTCTCACCACCTCCAGTTTCCTACTTAGGGTAGCGAGCCACTCTCACCACCTCCGGTTTCCTAGCTGACTTAGCAAGTCACTCTCACATCCTGTGTCGACTGGGGTGTGAGATTCGTCCAAATTGTTGAGCTACTCCTGTCACCCCCAGCCCCTCTGGGTCAGACTATTCAGCACACTCCAGGAGGTTATTAGGCTCCCCTTCCATCCCCATGGGACAGGTCCTGCCTTGGGCCCCAAAACCTTACTGTGGTTCCTGAAGCATGCTGTTTCTGAAATTGTCCTGTAGCTCCTTTCAGGTTCCATTGCACTGCTGGGTAGGGGGCGCCGGGTCAGGGGAGAGCTGATTTTCCCTCCAGGCTGAAGTTCTTCCAGTGGTGTCTGGGGTCACAGTTCTCCTGAGGCCCAGGACTCCAGCCACCAGAGCCAAAGGAGACAGTAAACCTGCTGTCTCTGGTCCCTTCGTGGTCACCAAAAATGTTGCAGGAAACTGAGGACCAGAGAGACCAATATGAGAGTACAGGAGGATTGTTCATTTTAGGTATGCACCAGCTCAGTGGACTCACAACCAAAAAGCTGAGCATTAAACAAAGACAGAGTCAGGTTTTTATAAGCAGACTTATAATAAGTAAAACAAAAGCAGTTAACCATATGATAGGTCACATAATCTATAGCATAGCATAACTTGTGGCCTTGTGTAGTTGGTGGCCTTGCAGCTGCATTGAAAGAAAAACAACAACTAACTAAATACGGACATTTGTAAAACATAATCATGCTTAAGATGCCTGGGAAAGGAGTAACAATAAAAGAATTTGTCTTTTTTTTCCTTCAACCTTGCTCTGGAGCTGGGGGGTGTCTGGAGTCCATTCCTTTGGCCTTGGCTTCTCACAGTGTTATCTTATAACTGTGCTTGAAGTGAGCTTGCTGCACTTTCCTCTGCTAGGCAGAGGAAAACTTGTGCTTTTCTTTTTAATCCTTGCCTTGCCTGTTACTTTTAGAGTGAATGAATGCATATTTATTTTTAAATTTCTGCCTCAATGGGAGGGGGTGAGGAAAGAAGAGAACTCCTCACAGTCAGATTTATAAGACAGTGGGAGAGGCCAGATAATTATTTCTGTCTCCTCTATGAAGAAGGAGAGTGAGGCGGCAAAGGAGCAGGCTTGAGAAGACTGTCCTGGGCTAAATTGTGTCTATCTGCCAACCCCTACCCCTACTGAATTGTGTCTATCTGCCAACCCCCACCCCTGCCACCAATTCATACATTGAAGTCCTAACCCCAAGTACCTCAGAATGTGAGGTATTTGGAGGTGGGGTCTTTAAAGAGGTAATTATGGTTAAATGAGGACATTGAGGCCCTAATCCGATATAACTGATGTCCTTATAAGAAGAAGAGATTAGGATGTAAATACACATGAGGAAAAACCATGTGAAGACAAAGGGGGAAGACGGTCATCTGGAAGCCAAGGAGATAGGCCTCAGAAGAAATCAGCCCTGAAAACACACTGATCCTGAACTTCTAGCTTCCAGAACGGTGACAAAATAAATGTATGTGGTTTAAGCCACTCAGACTGTGGTACTCTGTTATGGTAACCTGCTATGGTTTGAATGTGTCTCCTAAATTTTGTTTGTTGGAACCTAAATCCCCAAATTCATATGTTGATGGCATTTGCAGGTGAGGCATTGATAGAAAATTAGGATGAGATAAAGTCATCAGGTTTTGCCTCCATTATGGGACTGGTGAGTTTATAAAGAGAAGAAAAAAGACCTGAGCTGACATGCTCTTACCCCCTTGACAGGTAATGCCCTCTGTCTTGTTATGATGCAATAAGAAGGCCCTCACCAGATGTGGCCCCTCAATCGTGGACTTCCCAGCCTCCACAACTGGAATGAATAAATTTCTTTTTAAAATAAATTACTAGTCTGTGGTATTCTGTTAATAGCAACAGAAGATGGGCTAAGACAGAGCTTTAGTTGGGCCACGTGTGGTGGCTCACGCCTGAAATCCCAACACTTTTGGAGGCCGAGGTGGGCAGATCACGAGCTTAAGAGATCGAGATCATCCTGGCCAACATGGTAAAACCCTGTCTCTACTAAAAATACAAAAAAAATTAACTGGATGTGGTGGCACATGCCTGCAGTCTCAGCTACTCGGGAGGCTGAGGCAGAAGAATGGCTTGAACCTGGGAGGCAGAGATTGCAGTGAGCTGAGATTGCAACACTGCACTCCAGCCTGGTGACAGAGTGAGATTCCCTCTAAAAAAAAAAAAAGAAAAGACAGAGCTTTAGCAAACTAATACAATTGGTGGTTTAAATATGTGTTGATGGGGAAGGGAAGTGGTCCTGAGTAGGATCATGTGGAAAAGGTGACAAGTGATATCAAAAGTCAATTTGCATTAAAAGCCAAATTTGTTAAGTGAATTTCTACAATTTTCCACAACTTAGCTATAGAAGAAAAGACATTTGGATTGATCAGGTACAAATATTCTCCCAACAGTGGACAGTGAAAAAGAAGTGAGGAAAGCAATTAAAGAACTTACAAGACAGTAACTGAAGGGATATATTGTGCAGTCTAAGCTATATAAAGAAGGAAATAAAATGAAAGAGGGGATTTACAGATTAGGACAATAAAGAGAGGTCAGGGAACAAGAATTCTCCATAATGTTAAAGAGCTGATGTAAGAGGAAATAGAGCAGAAACCAGTGGAAAAGCAAGAATTTGTGGTCAGAGAATAGGATGTATACATTTAATATTTCAAGATAGAAAGGACCTGGGTGATGACAAGTCTAAGTTACCAACACAGTTTGAAGTGGCTGAAGTGAAGCTGAGCTGAAGCTCACTGGAACTGAGGATGTCAAGAAATAATAAGGATAAATATTAAATTAGTTGAACAAACAATTTACCCAGGTTGAAGATAACACTTCAGGTAGGGATTCCATTTCAAGATGGCTGAATAGAAACAGCACCAGTCTGCAGCTCCCAGCACGATTGACACAGAAGACGGGTGATTTCTGAATTTCCAACTGAGGTACCTGGTTCATCTCATTGGGACTGGTTGCACAGTGGGTGAAACCCACAAAGGGCAAGCCAAAACGGGGCGGGGCATCACCTTACCTGGGAACACAAGGGGTTGGGGGATTTCCCTTTCCTAGCCAGGGGAAGCCATGACAGACTGCACCTGAAAAATCAGGACACTCCTGCCCAAATACTGCATTTTCCCAATGGTCATAGCAAACGGCACACCAGGAGATTATATCCTGCAAATAGCTCAGCAGGTCCCATGCCCGTGGAGCCTTGTTCACTGCTAGTGCAGTAGTCTGAGATTGACCTGCGAGGCAGCAGCCTGGCAGGGGGAGGGGTGTCCGCCATTGCTGAGTCTTGAGTAGGTAAACAAAGCAGCCAGGGAAGCTCAAACTGGGCAGAGCCCACCACAGCTCAGCAAGGCCTGTTGCCTCTGTAGATTCCACCTCTGGGAGCAGGGCATAGCTGAACAAAAGGCAGCAAAACTTCTGCAGACTTAAATGTCCCTGTCTGACAGCTCTGAAGAGAGCAGTGGTTCTCCCAGCACTGTGTTTGAGCCCTGAGAATGGACAGACTGCATCCTCAAGTGGGTCCCTGACCCCCATGTAGCCTAACTGGGAGACATCTCCCAGTAGGGGCCAAATGACACCTCATACAGGCGGGTGCCCCTCTGGGATGAAGCTTCAAGAGGAAGTAATATTTGCTGTTGTGCAATATTTTCTGTTCTGCAGCCTCCACTGGTGATACCCAGGAAAACAAGGTCTGGAGTGGACCTCCAGCAAACTCCAACAGACCTGCAGCTGAGGGACCTGTTAGAAGGAAAACTAACAAAGAGAAAGGAATAGCATTAACATCAACAAAAAGGTCATCCACACCAAAACACCATCTGTAGGTCACCAACGTCAAAGACCAAAGGTGGATAAAACCACAAAGATGGGGAGAAACCAGAACAGAAAAGCTCCAAATTTTAAAACCCAGAGCAACTCTTCTCCTCCAAAGGATCACAACTCCTTGCCAGCAATGGAACAAAGCTGGATGGAGAATGACTTTGACTAGCCAACAGAAGTAGGCTTCAGAAAGTCAGTAATAACAGATGCCTCCAAGCTAAAGGAGGATGTTCGAACTCATCGCAAGGAAGCTAAAAACCTTGAAAAAAGATTAGATGAATGGCTAACTAGAATAAATAGTGAAGACAAGACCTTAAATGACCTGATGGAGCTGAAAACCATGGCATGAGAACTACATGATTCATGCAGAAGCTTCAATAGCTGATGTGATCAAGTAGAAGAAAGGGTATCAGTGATTGAAGGTCAAATTAATGAAATAAAGTGAGAAGAAAAGAGTAAAAGGAAATGAACAAAGCCTGCAAGAAATATGGGACCATGTGAAAAGATCAAATCTACATCTGATTGGTGTTCCTGAAAGTGACAGGGAGAATGGAACCAAGTTGGAAAACACTCTTCAGGATATTATCCAGGAGAACTTCCCCAACCTAGGAAGACTGGCCAACATTCAAATTCAGGCTACACAGAGAACACCACAAAGATAATCTTCAAGAAGAACAATCCCAAGACACATAATTGTCAGATTCACCAAGGTTGAAATGAAGGAAAAAATGTTAAGGGCAACAGAGAGAAAAGTCAGGTTACCCACAAAGGGAAGCCCACCATATTAACAGCGGATCTCTCGGCGGAAACTCTACAAGCCAGAAGAGAGTGGGGGCCAATATTCAGCATTCTTACACAAAAGAATTTTCAACCCAGAATTTCATATACAGCCAAACTAAGCTTCATAAGTGAAGGAGAAATAAGATCCTTTACAGACAAGCAAATGCTAAGAGATTTTGTCACCACCAGGCCTGCCTTACAAGAGCTCCTGAAGGAAGCACTAAACGTGGAAAGGAACACCAGGTACCAGCCACTGCGAAAACATGCCAATTTGTAAAGACCATCAATGCTAGGAAGAAACAGCATCAACTAACAAGCAAAATAACCAGCTAACATCAAAATGACAGGATCAAATTCACACATAACAATATTAACCTTAAATATAAATGGGCTAAATGTCCCAATTAAAAGACACAGACTGGCAAATTGGATAAAGAGTCAGTTTGCTGTATTCAGGAGACCCATCTCACATGCAGGACACACATAGGATCAAAATAAAGGGATGGAGGAAGATCTACCAAGCAAATTGAAAAAAAAAAAAAAAAGGCAGAAGTTGCAATCCTAGTCTCTGATAAAACAGACTTTAAATCAGTAAAGATCAAAAGAGACAAAGAAGGCCATTACATAATGGTAAAGGGATCAATTCAACAAGAAGAGCTAACTGTCCTAAATATATATGCACCAAATACAGGAGCACCCAGATTCATAAAGCAAGTCCTTAGAGACCTACAAAGAGACTTAGACTCCCACACAATAATAATGGGAGACTTTAACACCCCACTGTCAATATTAGACAGATCACTGAGACAGAAGGTTAACAAGGATATCCAGGACTTGAACTCAGCTCTGCACCAAGCAAAACTAATAGACATCTACAGAATTCTCCACCCCAAATCAACAGAATATACATTCTTCTCAGCACCACATTGCACTTATTCCAAAATTGACCACATAGGTGGAAGTGAAGCACTCCTCAGCAAATGTAAAAGAATAGAAATCACAGCAAACTGTCTCTCAGACCACATTGCAATCAAATTAGAACTCAAGATTAAGAAACTCACTCAAAACTGCTCAACTACATGGAAACTGAACAACCTGCTCCTGAATGACTACTGGGCAAATAACAAAATGAAGGCAGAAGTAAAGATGTTCTTTGAAACCAATGAGAACAAAGACACAACGTACCAGAATCTCTGGGACACACTTAAAGCAGTGTGTAGAGGGAAAATTATAGCACCAAATGTCCATGAGAGAAAACAGGAAAGATTAAAAATTGACACCCTAACATCACAATTTAAAGAACTACAGAAGCAAGAGCAAACACATTCAAAAGCTAGCAGAAAGCAAGAAATAACTAAGATCAGAGCAGAACTGAAGAAGATAGAGACACAAAAAACCCTTCAAAAGATCAATGAATCCAGGAGCTGGTTTTTTGAAAAGATCAACGAAACTGATAGACTGCTAGCAAGACTAATAAAGAAAAAAGGAGAAGAATCAAATAGACGCAATAAAAAAGGATAAAGGGGATATCACCACCCATCCCACAGAAATACAAACTACCGTCAGAGGATACTATAAACACCTCTATGCAAATAAACTAGAAAACCTAGAAGAAAGAGATAAATTCCTGGACACCTACACCCTCCCAAGACTAAATCAGGGAGAAATTGAATCTCTGAATAGACCAATAACAGGTTCTGAAATTGAGGCAATAATTAATAGCTTACCAACCTAAAAAAAAGTCCAGGACCAGATGGATTCATAGCCAAATTCTACCAGAGGTACAAAGAAGAGCTGGTACCATTCCTTCTGAAACTATTCCAATCAATAGAAAAAGAGGGAATCCTCCCTAACTTGTTTTATGAGGACAGCATCATCCTGATACCAAAGCCTAGAAGAGACACCCACAAAAAAAAAAGAGAATTTTAGACCAATATCCCTAATGAACATCAGTGCAAAAATCCTCAATAAACTACTGGCAAGCCGAATCCAGTAGCACATCAAAAAGATTATCCACCATGATCAAGTTGGTTTCATCCCTGGGATGCAAGGCTGGTTCAACTTATGCAAATCAATAAAAGTAATCCATCACATAAACAGAACCAAAGACAAAAACCGTATGATTATTGCAATGGATGCAGAAAAGGCCTTCAACAAAATTCAACAGCCTTCATGCTAAAAACTCTCAATAAACTAGCTATTGATGGAATGTATCTCAAAATAATAAGAGCTATTTACAACAAACCCATAGCCAATATCATACTGAATGGGCAAAAACTGGAAACATTCCCTTTGAAAACCAGCACAAGACAGGGATGCCCTCTCTCACCACTCCTATTCAACATAGTGTTGGAAGTTCTGGCCAGGGCATCAGGCAAGAGAAAGACATAACCCTATTAAAGAGTAAATTAAAGAGTATTTAATTAGTAAAAGAAGAATTCAAATTGTCCCTGTTTGCAGATGACATGATTGCATATTTAGAAAACCCCATCATCTCAGCCCCAAATCTCCTTAAGCTGATAAGCAACTTCAGCAAAGTCTCAGGATACAAAATCAATGTGCAAAAATCACAAGCATTCCTATACATTAATAACAGACTAACAGAGAGCCAAATTATGAGTGAAGTCCCAATCACAATTGCTGCAAAGAAAATAAAATACCTAGTAATCAAATTTACAGTTGATGTGAAGGACCTCTTCAAGGAGAACTATAAACCACTGCTCAATGAAATAAAAGAGGACACAAACAAATGGAAGAACATTCCATGCTCATGGATAGGAAGAATCAATATCATTAAATGACCATATTGCCCAAGGTAATTTATAGGTTCAATGCCATCCCCGTCAAGCTACCGATGACTTTCTTTACAGAATTGGAAAAAACTACTTAAAAGTTGATATGGAACCAAAAAAGACCCCACATTGACAAGTCAATCCTAAGCCAAAAGAACAAAGCTGGAGGCATCACGCCACCAGACTTCAAACTATGCTACAAGTCTACAGTAACCAAAACAGCATGGTACTGGTACCAAAACAGAGATATAGACCAATGGAACAGAACAGAGGTCTCAGAAATAATACCACACATCTACAACCATCTGATCTTTGACAAACCTGAGAAAAACAAGAAATGGAGAGAGGATTCCCTATTTAATAAATGGTGCTGGGAAAACTGGCTGGTGATATGTAGAAAGCTGAAACTGGATCCCTTCCTTACACCTTATACAAAAATTAATTCAAGATGGATTAAAGACTTAAATGTTAGACCTAAAATCATAACAACCCTAGAAGAAAACCTAGGCAATACCTTTCGGGACATAGGCGTAGGCAAGGGCTTCATGACTAAAACACCAAAAGCAATGACAACAAAAGCCAGAATAGACAAATGGGATCTAATTAAACTAAAGAGCTTCTGCACAGCAAAAGAAACTACCATCAAAGTGAACAGGCAGCCTACAGAATGGAAGAAAATTTTTGCAATCTATCCATCAGACAAAGTGCTAATATCCAGTATCTACAAAGAACTTAAACAAATTCACAAGAAGCAAACAAACAAACCCATCAAAAAGTGGGCAAAGGATATGAACAGATACTTCTCAAAAGAAGACATTTATGCAGCCAACAGACACATGAAAAAATGCTCATCATCACTGGCCATCAGAGAAATGCAAATCAAAACCACAATGAGATACTGTCTCATGCCAGTTAGAATGGTGATCATTAAAAAGGGAATAACAGGTGCTGGAGAGGATGAGGAGAAATAGGAACACTTTTACATGGTTGGTGGGACCATAAACTAGTTCAACCACTGTGGAAGACAGTGTGGTGATTCCTGAAGGACCTAGAGCTAGAAATATCATTTGACCCAGAGATCCCATTACTGGGTGTATACCCAAAGGATTATAAATCATGCTGCTATAAAGACACATGCACACGTATGTTTATTGTGGCACTATTCACAATAGCAAAGATTTGGAACCAACCCAAATGTCCATCAATGATAGACTGGATTAAGAAAATGTGGCACATATACACCATAGAATACTATGCAGCCATAAAAAAAGGATGAGTTCATGTCCTTTGCAGGGACATGGGTGAAGCTTGAAACCATCATTCTGAGCAAACTGTCACAAGGACAGAAAACCAAATACTGCATGTTCTCACTCATAGGTGAGAATTGAACAATGAGGACACTTGGACACAGGATGGGGGACATCACACTCCAGGGCCTGTCATGGGGTGGTGGGTGGGGGTAAGGATGGCATTGGGAGAAATACCTAATGTAAATGACGGGTTGATGGGTGCAGCAGGCCAGCATGGCACATGTATACCTATGTAATGAGCCTGCACGTTGTGCACATGTACCCTAGAACTTAAAATAGAATTAAAAAAAAAAAAAGATTTCATCAGCCCCTACACACAAAAAAAAAGAGTTCAGATAAAAAGTAAGCCAGTTTTCTAGGAATGAGAGGAATGGCAGTAGGTTTTTTATTCAGTAAAAATTTATGGAGCATTTTCCATAATCCAAGTTCCACAGATATGACAGCAACTAATATTGAATGCTCCCTGTGATCCTGTTGGTCTTCCAGTGGAGGTGCCCACACTCTGGTGAAGATATGGAGGATGGTGATGAGTGGTTGAAGGCCTAAGGGTGTGAACCTATGAGAAACATATTTATATATGATAGTGGAGAAGTAATGAATTGGAAGTATGATTGGAGAACTAAGAGAATGTGGCACTCATAAATCTATCTACCAGAAGATAAACCCCATGATAATATCTAGAGATTGTGTATTTCTCATTTACCATTCTATTCTCAGTTCTACCTAGAAAATACCAGACACATAATAAGAATGCAGAATATTTGTGAATTAATGAAGTCAAGTGGTGAGTGGTGCATCACAGAAATAAAAATATCCTCCAACTCAGGACTGAAAGTGTTTCATTTATTTGTAATGCTCCCTAAAACGACTCATGTTCAATTTATGGGCCTAGCACAAGATTTCCTCAGTCTGAAAATGTAAGCAGGAGAATCACTGAGCCAGATAGAGATGGCAGATAATTTGTTCAACAACTATTTATTGAACACCTGTTATGTGCAATGTGGATAGCCATGAACAGGACTGACAAGGTGCCTGGTCTTATGGAACCCACATTTGAGTGAACAAGATACACACACACAAAAAAACAAGCAAACACTTAAATAAAAATGATAAAGTCAAAGAGTTAAAAGTGCTATGAAGAAAATAAAATAGGGTATGTCATAGAAAGTGACTGTGGTGGGAGCAATATTATATAAGGTGGTCAAGGGAAGGTGTCTCATAGGGGGTGCTATTTGGTCTGAAACCGAAGTGACTTTAAAAAAAAAAAATGGGTTTGGTAAGGAGAGTATCCAGGCAAAGGGAAAGGCATATGAAAAGATTCTGTGTGAGGAACCGTAAGAGGGTCAATGTGACCAAGGCATGGTGAGTGAAGGGGAATGTGGTAGGAGATGAAATCAGAGAGGAAAGCAGGGACTAGACTATGCAAGACTTGAAAGATTAAAGAATCCAGGCTGAAACCCCGTGGCAGAGTTTGGTTGCTTCACCAAAATTTATTTTCCTTTTCTTCCTGAGCACACAGACAATATATATTTCCCAATCTTACTTGAAGTTGGATATAGCTTGGAAGTTTCAGAGGTGAAAAATACAACATATCAGATATAAATATTCATAGCAAATTAGGCATGGCAGAGGAAAAGATCAGTGAACTTCAAGATATAGCAATAGAATATACTCAAAATGAAGCACAGAGAGAAAAAGGCTAGGAAAAGTTCCAGAGTTTCAGTTACCTGTGAGATAATAGCAAATGGTGTAATAGACATGTAACTGGAGTCCCACATAAGGAGAGGAGAGGAAAGGATAGAACAAAAAAAAATTGTATAAACAAAGACTGAAGTTTTACAAATTTGAAGAAACTATAAACTCATATAGCATGGGAAAATAAACTCCAAGCAGAATAAACACATGCGAAAATAAAACCAAGGTACATCATAACAAAACAGCTGAAAACCAGTAATACAGAAACTAAAATCTTAAAATCGGCCATAAGGTGGGAAGGGTGAGGGCGGGGGAGACACATTACATACAAAGGAAAAAAAGAGAATTACACAGGCTTCTCATTATAAATTATGCAAGCCAGAAGACAAGTAAATGATCTCTCTAAAATGTTGAAAGTAAAAAAATTGTAAACCTAGAATTTTATAACAGGCAAACATATCCTTCAAAAATGAAAGGGGGCCAGGCACCGTGGCTCAAGCCTGTAATCCCAGCACTTTGGGAGGCCGAGACGGGTGGATCACGAGGTCAGGAGATCGAGACCATCCTGGCTAACACGGTGAAACGCCGTCTCTACTAAAAATACAAAAATTAGCTGGGCGTGGTGGCGGGTGCCTGTAGTCCCAGCTACTCGGGAGGCTGAGGCAGGAGAATGGCATGAACTCGGGAGGCAGAGCTTGCAGTGAGTGGAGATCGCGCCACTGCACTCCAGCCTGGGCGACAGAGCGAGACTCCGTTTCAAAAAAAAAAAAAAAAAAAAA